>NW_015161987.1:327040-368974 GCF_001447785.1 Gekko japonicus | reverse complement strand
GTTCTTGTATTGTGAGAAAGGGAGAAAAATACTTCTTTCTCGACCTGCTCTATCCCATGCATAATCTTATAAACCTCGATCATGTCACCCCTCAGCCGTCATTTCTCCAAGCTAAAGAGCCCCAAGCGTTTTAACCTTTCTTCATAGGGAAAGTGTTCCAACCCTTTTATCATTCTAGTTGCCCTTTTCTGCACTTTTTCCAATGCTATAATACCCTTTTTGAGGTGTGGTGACCAGAACTGTACACAGTATTCCAAATGAGGTCGCACCATCAGTTTATACAGGGGCATTATGATACTGGCTGATTTGTTTTTAATTCCCTTCCTAATAATCCCCAGCATAGTGTTGGCCTTTTTTTTTATTGCAGTTGCACACTTTCTCGACATTTTCAGAGGTGGTCTGCCATTGCCTGCTTCTGCATAGTGACCCTGATATTCCTTGTCAGTTTCCCACCCAGCTATTAACTAGGGCTGACCCTGCTTAGTTTTTAAGGTCTGACAAGATGGGGCCATCTTGGGCTATCCAGATCAAGGCATTTCTCTCTTACTGTGTACGAATTGAAGTATATATCACTGGAACAAAGAGGGTGGAGTTGCTAATTTGGTCTTAGATTCAAGTATGTAGATATAGACTTCAGGGAGCACTAAGAAAACAAGATAGCCATAAGCTGCTAACTGCTCCCTTTCTTGTATATTACAGCATTGACATTTAAAGACTTCATTGCTGGATTGTTAAATTTAATACTCTCCCATATAAGAGCAAAAGGTTACTTGCTAAGGAATTTGAGAGAACACCAAGTAACAGCCAAATCAAAATCTTCTCACAATGACAAAGCTGTCAACTTCACAATATGATTAAACTATAGATATGTCAGTAAGATTTTTGCAAGAATTTCCCCTTAAACATGTTCCATGCTGAAAACAGATGGCAGAACATCCTAATCAACAACAACGTTACAATAAGAGGCTCTTTACTGACCAATCTGTATTAAAACACTGTATTGAGAAAAAAATCCAAGGTACACTAATCCGATAGAAGGATAATGACAAATGTGCCATCTGTTCATGCATCTCTAGATTTTAAAAAAGGAACGTTCCTGCTCAGTAGTCTAAAAACTGCACACAAATGTTAGACAAGTAGAAGACAGAGGTGGAAACCATCACATTTTGAACTGCAGACATTAAGCAGTTCAAGTCACAATGCTGATAAAAGTTTATTTCAATTCCAAATGAACATCAAGAGGAACACCCCAATGGCTATGTACTCCAAGACCAGCTTCTCTGTTTGGCATATAATCACATGCCACTAAACCGGATTGTCCAGAATACCACAGCAACTCATGCTATTTTAATATACTCCCCCATCAAATGCGTCTCTGAGGGTCAGTTCACACAATGCATGTTCATCGCTTGGTCTATGTCATCAACTGGTAACTTCCACGCATGAAGAAGCAGTTACTGATCACACACCACAGACAGTATCTTTTGTATCAGCTGATGTCAGTTTAAGCACAATAGTTTTTAAAACTGAGACCATTTATATTTTCACCTGCAGGCATCATGAGATGAGACATCAAGCAATGCATATAGACGGAAGAAGACCATTCACTGACTATGCAAACAGCTTTCCATATTGCCACTGAGGTCTGTTCAACACATTTTTTCAAGGCTAACAAATGGCAGGATAAGAAATCCTGAGGGACTCCAAAGCAGTGCTACAGGAAAGCTTTAAGGTACATGTGCAAGACTGTGCTAATAGTTGTTATGCTGTGCTCAATGGTGTTCCAGCATATACAAAACATTCCTTGAAGCTTGGGATAAGCCCAGCTTTGGTGTTCCAGAATATACAAAACATTCCTTGAAGCTTGGGAATATAGTAGCATGCCTATCCCTAAAGCAAGCATCATTGGCTGCTCCAGTGAATATATTGGGTATTCATATTTTAGGAAAGTCACCTTTTGTTCACTATGAGCCATATATTCCACTTTTGTACACCCTGACAAAGTTCACGCTTGACTTTTTTGAACCAGCAGTATTAAATGCCTGAACAGAAAACGTGCATTATTAACATGTATATATTTAATAAAGCAGACGCACATTCACTCTGTAGAGTAATAAAGGCAACACATTATGGATGGCGTTAAAAATATGGCATATGGCCAAGAACCAAGAGTATAGTCAGTCACACATTATAACTTCAGTTATAGTCCTTTCCAAGTTGCACAGTATCAGTCAAACAGGTCAGGTCTATGCTGCTAGACATACTTACCTCAGTGCAAATGAAGATAAAGCTAGATTAATCTTTAGCTTAGTGTTTACTTCCTCCATCTAGATAGCTATTGCTTGTGTTTTAACAGAAAAAGGCACATACTTTGTGAAAAGCATGCAATTTTCAAGTGACTGGAAAAAAATAGCAGCTGCCCAGTGTTCCACTGACTTTGGGACAACAGGCACAAAGCAAGCCTAATGTTGAGCTAATGTTTGGAGAAGCTGTTACCATCACTACAACCCAATCAGGTCTTTCACTTCAAAGAGATCCTACTGGTAATGACCATTTTCTCTGCTTATGTTTGTGACACGAATGGACCAGGATTAAGCCCATGCTATAAATCTAGAATTCACGGCTGCTTCCTACTGAAGTGTTAGGCCTGGGACTGGGCCGTAGCACTCCAATCTGCAGAAGGGGGCTCACACAATTGCATGCATATTTCTCCTTTAAGAAAAAGGATTCCTACACACAGAACATTTTCTTGTAAGGTGAAGCATTCAATCTTGCAAGATCACACCTGTGCTGTGAAGCAGTACAGACCAGACACGGGGGAGAACTAGATCTAAGCAGCTTGGATTGCCAGGTAAAAGGTACATCCATAAGCTCGACTAGCGTTGTGCATGCACGTACTGTCCTTCAGGCTGCTATATAGGGCATCTTTAATGCTATTATATGCGCATGCCAGACGGCAGGAGATACACTAAGCGCTCGTTTGTCTTTTGAGTTCTGCATGCTAGCTGTTACAAAGCTCTAGGAAAACTGTGCCTTTCCCCCAGCTTCTTTAAGTATCGGCCCTTCCCCTCTCCCACCCTCCTCTGCATGGAGACTTCAACTATTGCAACACAGTTTATAATGGCGAGGGATGGCCAAGGTTCTAATAAATCAAACATGGCCTTAGAAAGAGTTCAGCTAATGGCCAGAGGGCCAGCAGCCAGGGTAATTTCGGAGGCTGCTCAAGTCATTTCTGCCACCTACAGCAATATGGCAGTAAGTGCATAATGACCTCCTCAGAATACAGGCAGATGGACGCAGTGAGCTTATGGCAAGGAAACAAAGAACCTGGAAAGCTGAGTAGATCTAGTGCAGCCATGTATCTGTTCAGAAAGTCATAAAACTAAGAATAGTTATGATTTTGCTATTTAAGGCATCGTTATGCAGTTATTTAGTTGTGATATCCTGGTTTAATGCAAAGTTCTTGTTTCAGTGCCTATGCTGTTCCACTCCTATATAAAACACACTGCATTATATAGTTGCTAAGAATAGCTGACTAGCTTCAAACTCTTGTGATTCTATGATTCTAAATACAATGTCGCGTCCATGTCGCACATCTAGGCTGAAAGAGAATGACTGGCCCATAGCCCATTCTCAAACAGAAAAGCTTCAAGGGAAAATTACAGACAAAGATTTCTGAACTTTAGTTCATTCACAAATTCAGAACAATGGACTCCCCGCCCCCCATGGGCTGAATAAGAACCTAGAGTATCTCACTACAGGTACAGATGCTGATTCGCTTCCCCCTAAGCATTTCTCTCATGCGCCAATGAAGCTGATTACAATGCACATTGTACCTTCGCAGCCTGACTCCCTTTCTCTGCAAAACTTCTCCTACCTTCTGATTTGGATATAAGGGCTCAGCGATCTGATCTCCACTCTAACAGTCCAAAGCTGACAAAAGGGAGCTTTAACAATTGGAAGCTTATACCCTGTAAATCCTGTTGGTCTTTTAAGGTGTTACTGGATTCAAATCTTGCTCCTGTATTGCAGACCAACATGGCTCCCTCCCCGTCTGAAACTGGCCCATAACCTGTTTCACAGGGCAGTGGAAGACAAAGTTAACGAGTGGATCACCTTAAATTCCTCAGAGGATTATTATTACAGCTTGAAAACTATGAGTAATGAAGATTCTGTGAAAAAATGCCTAGGGAGGATTGCGGCAATACATTCCAAAACATCCTTTTATCAAACCAGAGTATCTAGGGGGTGGGGGGGGAGAAAGGTTATCTCCAGAGATATCCAAGTGGGACAAATGCCTTAAAGTGGGTAAAGGCTAAAGCAATAAAAAGTGATTTAGAATCATCATTCCAGGAAGCTTAGACGTGGACAAGAAGCAAGTCACCGCTGACCAAACACTCCTCCCTGTTGTGTTATTTTGAACAGTACCAGAGCCAGGGAACAAGGACCAGATCAAACAAAGATCTAAGCCAAATCCACAGCAACAATAGAACGTTGCCTGGGACCTGGCTCACAACACTGTTTAATCTGGTCGTTGCTTTGATGATAAAATATTTGGCCAGCAGTGCTGTATTTCTCGCTCAGGTTTGAGGTTCAGTAGTTCAAGCCCAACAAAACCCACAGCAGGTCAAGAGGAAGAAGGCAGGTGTGTACCAAGACAGAGGGGCACCTAAGTACAGGCCTCATCATAGTAAGCTTTCCCATTACGGGAATTTGGGTTTTTTTACCATATGGAAAACACACTTACCTGAACATCAAAGTCTGGCAGGAGATGTGTGATTGCCTGGAAAAAATAAGAACACAAGAACATAAGAGAAGCCAATGTTAGATCAAGCCAATAGCCCATCCAGTCCGTGTCACACAGTGGCCAAAAATACCAGGTAACAAACAATACAGCACACAGTCTAATACAGCCAGGAACAACAAAACAACTGTGAGCTGAAATACCCGCAAGTATAAATGTACAAAAAGAGACTTCAATAAAGTCAGTAACAAATATTACATATGGGAATGAAAAATCCACACAATCCATGAAGGGAAACAGTCAAGTCCAGAGAAGACATGGATTGTGTGGATTTTTCATTCCGATATGTAATATTTGTTACTGATATTGCTATTATATGTTTCTTTTCACTTCACTGAAGTCTCTTTTTGTACATTTATACTTGTGGGTATTTCAGCTCACAGTTGTTTTGCTGTTCCAAAAATACCAGGTGCCACCAGGACGTCCACCAGTGGGGCCAGGACACTAGAAGCCCTCACACTGTTGCCCCCCCAAGCACCAAGAATACAGAGCATCCCTTGCCCCAGACTGAGAGTTCCTATCTATACCTTGTGGCTAATAGCCACCGATGGACTCTCTGCTCCATATGCTCCAAATGTCAAACAGTATCATAATTACGGCATAAGTTCAAAAGAATCTGCAAGTTGCAATTTAAGTTTCAAATGCAAAATTTGCAAGTATTTAATACTGGCTCTTAACTGCCTGAAAATCTTCGCTTTCAGATCAAAGGGTTTTCCCCCCTTCACATTTAACACTTCTCAGACCATGACTTTACGGTCCTATGAGGGCTGTAAGGGCACAGAGCAATTTGTATGCACAGGACAACTGTGTGTCCAGTCACCCCAGTCAGCAAGAGCACTGCATAACAGCTATGCAGTACTGCCAAGCTCTGACGGGCTAAAGGCTCCCCTGTTTCCCAGCTGAAATACCAAACAACATTGTTTAGGGTAAATTATGACAACTGAACATTACTCCCCCCTTGCATTAGGCTACTATCATTTCAACAGAGAACAGAAAGACCTTGCTGAGTCATGAGATCCTGCTCTAGACCCAATTAAGAAGCGCAGAGCACAGTCAACTCAGTTCCGCTTACCTCATCTTTCTCTACCAGAGGTTTCACTTCTGCAATATGTGCGTCTTGGACTTCCATCGACATTGTCAGTAGCTGGTACCTAAATAAAGACATCAATAAGATTAACTGCAACTAATTCTTGCAACACAAGATACTAGATTTTGACATTTGTGCGATCATGTGTTCGATACACAAAGCCTGGGATAGTTTGGAGGTTAGCAGATCTCTGATTGTGCAGTTTAATACAAAATTTACAAGGAGAACTGAGAAACCTCATGATTTCCTGTTATGGAAAGACTGGGAATATTTTTTTGGGATTTGGATAGAATTTAAATTTTGGAGAAAAGTATATTTACACAAAGGGTTGCCACCCTCCAGGCAGAGCCTGCAGATCTCATAGAATTATAACTGAATTCGAGATTATAGAAATCAGTTCCCTGGAGGGAATGGCTGATTTGGAGGCTGCATTCAATGGGACTGTATCCTGCTGAGGTCTCTCTCCTCCCCAAATGCCATCCTCTCCAGGCTCCACCCCACAACTCTCCAGGAATTGCCCAAACCAGAGTTAGTAACCCTATTTACACAATCAAAGTTCATTCACCAGATCTATACCCCAACAGTATGCTTGAAGTGGGCCTAACTCACTGTAATATTAAGTTGTTGTTCATCTCAAGTCCCTCACTAACAGACATACCGAATGTACACAGAAAGCCAATATCATTCTCTGTGCATAGGGAACTGCAAAGCATGTTATTTTCTACAGGAACATCTATACAGAAGTGGCAAAACAGATAATATTTACATAGGGCTGCCAAGTGGGGGCGGGTAAACCCCCGCTTTGGAGGCCCGATTTCCGCCGCCGCGGAGTCGGGCCCCGGGGGGAACCCCACCCCGCGTGCGCATCACCAGGAAGTGACGTGGGCACGCCGGGCACGCTGGGGGTGGGGCCATGGCCATACAAGGGAAAACTCTATGGTTTTCCCTTGTATGGCCGTGCCCCCACCCCCAGCGTGCCCGGCGTCCTCCCGTCACTTCTGGGTGACGCGCGCGCACAAGACGCCAGCCGGGAGCCCCCCGCTCCCAGCGAAGATACACTTGGCAACCCTATATTTATATAACTGATCTCAAGGAAATAAATGGGTACCTAATTGGATTGAGGCCCATGCTTTAGGGCAAAAGTTTCCAAGCTCGTATGATGACCCTCTAATTTTGAGAAACAAATCTGAACCTAACCAATTTCTGCAAACTTGGTAAATCTGTAATATTTCCTCATTGCTTTCTTATGAAAGCAAACTGTTTTCACAGTACTGCGACTTTTGGTTAGCTCAGTTGCAAAACCATGAGAGCTGGTTCTTATATAATTTGAAAACTATTTCCGTCACCAAGAAGGCAAGCAACGGTTGCCGTTAGCAAATTAACGTTTTAAAGCCGAACAAGGTTTTCTTCCTCACCCCCCACCAATTTACCATATTAGAGGTCACAAGGTCTTTTAACACAATAGGCTGCTTACGTACAAACAGCAGGCTCATACCAACTTCAGTCTCATTAAATACAACTCCAGTCAATTTAGTTAAGGACTAAGGCTCAACACTGTTGCACTTATTAGAAGAATTACTTTAATTGCAGTGCAACATTTTTAAAAAATTTCATCACAGGTTTCCCAAGCTGGAATGGAAGAAAAGAGAAAGCACACTAAAAGCATACCACAGTGTGTGTGTGTTTGTATGTGTTAGAGAGAGAGGCAGGCAGGCAGAACACAGCACCAGCATTACTGATTGGCCCGCTACCACTTACCAGTGATGTGAGAGTAGAAATTTTTTCAGAAAGTTTTTGGATGCTGTATTTTCCCATGGAAAATTTTCTGCCCCGCTTATGTAAATAGAGACTGTTTATCTATAGTTGTCAGGGCCGTTTGTGCTGCAAATCAACCACGTTAGATGAGCTAAATGTGGGATATGAAGTATGGACAAACCCCAATACTTGTACATGGTTCTGGCTTGTACATGGTGTTATTGTCTTCTATTGCCAACATTGTTTACATTTGAATGTGAAATGTTTCTATTGACACTTCCCCAGAAATCCTGCATCACTGCTACTGATAGAGTTTACAATGTTTGGTCATGAACATCCTTACACTTACAAGGACACAGAGACAGGGCCATAAACCAGCTTGGATCCCCTGCCTCATAATTTGCAGAAATCTCTTCCTTCCTCCCCTTGCCACATGTAGCACAGGAAGAAAAGAGGACTGTCCTGTCTGTAAATCCATCTCCCCAGTTCTCTTCTGCTTCAAGTACCACAATTAACAGTGTAAGTATATACATCCAGCAGCTGTTGCTGAATCCT
Organism: Gekko japonicus; assembly: GCF_001447785.1. Classification (NCBI taxonomy): domain Eukaryota; kingdom Metazoa; phylum Chordata; class Lepidosauria; order Squamata; family Gekkonidae; genus Gekko; species Gekko japonicus. The sequence continues at coordinate 360,773 of NW_015161987.1, read as the reverse complement.
ACCCAAAGATTCAGCTTCTCAAACTTGGCCTACCTCTTTTGCATCTAGGGGTTACAGAAGAAGAGATTGTATTTATACCCCACCCTTCACTACCCAAAGGAGACTCAGAGCAACTTACAATCCCTTTCCCTTCCCCTCCCCACAACAGACACCCTGTGATGTAGGTGGGGCTGAGAGAGCTCTTTCAAGAACTGCTCATGAGAGAACAGCTCTGAAAGAACTTATGACTGATCCAAGGTCACACCAGCAGCTGAATGTGGAGGAGTGGGGAATCAAACCTGTGCTGCTAATCACTACACCAAACTGGCTCTCAGGAATTTTGAAGTGAAACAGCAATGGATGTAGAGAAGTCAGTGAACCAATGGACAGATGCCATCCTTTCAATGTAACAATGAACAATCCACGACTGAAGAGATGACGTCTTCACAATGTACGAATGAACAGTGCACCAACAATCAATCAGGCTATGCCTCTGTAAGAAAGACTCACAACACTGTTGCCCCCTCTTCCGTTTTATCCTCACCTCACAAGTTGTAGGTTAGGCTGTGAGATAGTGGCCCAAAGTCACCCAGTAAGCTTCCATGGCATAGTGGGGATTTTGAACCTTGACCTTCTGAATTCTAATCAAGTGCACTAGCCACTATACTACACTGGCATCAGTCATCTCTAAGCCTTAAAACTCAGGGGTTCTGATTAGCCATGACAAATTTAGGTTTTCTTCTAACTTTGCCTCCTATTCAACCTACTTGTCTGGAGTTTGTTATTGTAAATTGTTTTATACAGTTATTCCTATTTGAAAGTTCTCAACTGAGACACTCGTTTTGATGGAGTTCATATCGCCATATGAAAATCTCAAATGGCAAGTGATCCATTAGGATACAAAACCCTTCTGTTCCCAAAGCCCAAGCCGGATGGCTTCATATTGCTTTCGTTATGCAAGTTATTTGCATTAAAAAACCACATTTTAGCACATGGTTTCCCCATATGCTTGATGTTACGAAAAAGATACAACCTTTACTCTACTTGTGAAAGGTTAGAAAACCTGTTCCTTGGTTATATATCCATAGTCTCCAAGTTTTACAGGGCAGTCACCTGGATCATTGTTCTCGTCAAAGGACAACCAACTTTTACACTGTTAATCCAAACCCAGTGCCCCTGCCTTAGTAGCCTAATATCAAAGTGAATCAATGAAAACATACTACCTCAAAATGTCCCAATTTGTCAACTGTATGCCATCACATGGGGCAGAAGGGGAGAAGAGAGAGAATTAAACTTATACCATTGATATCAAGCTACTTAATTTAGCCAAGAACACATAGACTCCAGTATTGCCCCTGTAGTACAAGCTATACTAGATTTCTGACAAACATAGGAAACTCGCTTATTTAGTCAGGTTCATCCAATTCATGTTTAGTGAAAGCTTTATCTCTTATTACTGCACACACATAATTGCACCAAGACAGAAACCTGTCTCATGCACACAAATAAATGAAATATGTCTAAATTTCTGTTGAAGAAATAAATTTAAAGGGGAAATAATTTCTTTCAGGTGACGAAACCCAAGAGGAATTCTGCAGCAAAGAACTCTGTGCTTAGCCAACAGTTTCCATTTAGAGAACTGGTCATGCTTTAGAGCCCAGATAAGGTTTACTTCTCACTGAGGTGATAAGCTTGTTTAAACTTTACCACCTAAAATTGTAGTTTGGGGCTCATATAACTGAATGCTTCTTCCATTTACATTCCCTGAACATACAAGGCTGCACCAGTGGAATTATGCTAGAGTTCTTCTCTGTAACACAGCTTCCCATATGCAGGGCATTTAAAAAAAAAATGAAAGTAGTATTAAGTCATGTAAGCTCCCTCTCACAGCCTAGACACATTGTCAGGATTTTAGAACTGTTACATTACACAACAAGAGTTACATCAAATTCTTTGTGTAATAGATATTTGAACAGGCCAATGCCTCCAATCTAACAGGTGGGATATATGGAATATTATGGACTAGACAAGCACGTCCTATCCTATATGCCTAGCCAATAAGCCTTTCTAAAGCACTATTTATTTAATTTATTTATTTTTATCCCACCCTTCCAGCCTAGGCTGGCTCCAGGCGGCTTACAACAGAATAAAATTCTCACAATCCATAAAACACAATTCAGTATATTAATACAATTCCTAATAAATAATAAAATAGTATAAGAAGAAGAAGAAGAGAAGAAATTGGATTTATACCCCGCCCTTCACTTGGAGTCTCAGAGCGGCTTACAAACTCCTTTCCCTTCCCCTCCCCACAACAGACACCCTGGGAGGTGGGTGGGGCTGAGAGAACTCTGACACAAACTGCTCTTTTTCAAGGACAGCTGTGCCAGAGCTTGTGACTGACCCAAGGTCACATCAGCAGGTGCAAGTGGAGTGGGGAATCAAACCCAGTTCTCCCGGATTAGAGACCGCACACTTAACCACTACACCAATCAAGCAATATTAAAGTGCTAGCTATCTGTCATGGTTCTTGTGCTTTTAATTAAAATAACTTGCTTTGTATTGCTATAATTTGCTGCATAAGTAATCCATCTTGCTCTGGTTAATGCCTTAACTATTTTTGCAAACTTAATGACCAAACATATGCTAACCTTCTAGGAAGGCTGAATGATCAGATACTAGAAGGTGGCACGGCAGTAATTTGTTTCTCCCCTTCCATGCCCATTATTTAATACAGGTGGGGACAACCATTAATTTTGTGAGCATGTTTGGAGAGATTTAGATCCAGTAGTAAAGCTGTAACAACTGGACACCAGTCTAAGCCTGTCTGAAACTGAAGCTTGTGGAGCTAATATATAAGTATAGCTCTAAATGTATAACACATCTGTGACTATGGGAATCATTCATCGTACTTTCATATTAGCATGTAGTTATTACCAACAGTTGATACAGACCCCCTTGCAACAGAGGTGACTTTTTTATGGAGCAACTAATCATACAGCAACAGCAGCAAAACATACAGCAAAAGCAGCATTCTTCCCCCACCCCAAAGATTACTTTAGGATAGGTATAGCCCATGAAATTAAGAGAACTTCAATGAAATTGAGCCAACTTCAGAGGACGGCGGAAGACAGGAGGGCCTGGCGGGAGCTGGTCCATGGAGTCGCGAAGAGTTGGACTCGACTGTGTGACTGAACAACAACAAAGCCCATTATGTGCAAGGGACCAAGTGACCTGCCTTTTGAAATCCAGCACAAGCAGCATCCTGCATGATTTGAGAAAAAAACCACGCTTGCAAACTTTGATTGCTCCAAGTAAAATTATTGTCAGGTTTTTGTTTGTTTGTTTTGCGAGGTACTCACTGGAACTGAGTACTGCCTTTTTTTGGAGCTCTCCTGAGTCCTGAGGTGGGAACTGGTGGAAATCAGTTCAACTTTCTATATGAATCCTAGAATCACAGAGTGGGAAGGGGCTCTACAGGCCATCTAGTCCAACCCCCTGCTCAATGCAGGATCAGCCTAGAGCATCCCTGACAAGAGTTTGTCCAGCCGCTGCTTAGAGACTGCCGGTGAGGGGGAGCTCACCACTTTAGGCAGCCGATTCTACTGCTGCACAACTCTTACATAAAATGAATAATGGCACCTCTTTAACATAAAAGCACGTTATTGTTACTAACAGCTTAGAAGTCTATCATTGCCCTTCATTCAATTTTAGTACAATGTTCAGCTATGTTCTCTGAGCCTTGAGCTGGATAGCCCGGGCTAAGCTGATATCAGATGCTAGTACTTGTATGGGAGACCACCAAAGGAGACAAAGGTTGCTATGCAGAAGCAGGCAAATGGCAAAGCGCCTCTGAACGCTTCTTGCCTTGAAAACCCTACAGGGCTGCCATAAGTCAGCTGTGAATTGATGGCACTTTCCACCTCCACCGCATTCTTTGAGACCTTTACACTGTTAAGAGCAAAGAACATCTTGTTTTGTTTTGCTGTGCTTCAACTTAGTTGACATATTTTATCTACATAGTTATGAATTATTCATTTAAGGATCACTGCAAAGATCTTTGATTTTTTAAAAATTTCTATATTCGATTGCACTTCTCCCTTCAGATTGTATAGGTCAATAGGGGCATTGCTTCCCATGTAACACAACTGACAGCACCCGTTCTTTACCCTGTTTATTCATACAGTTAAATTAGACATTGCTTTTCTGCCAAGCCTGCAACAGGCAATGTTTCTCAGTTTATGCAAACTTTCCAGAAAAAAAATTCAAAAAGGATTGCTGCAGCACCTTTGAGACCAACAGACTTCCAATAGCATAAGCTTTCATGTATCTCATGCTCTAGCCAAGAACAGCAAAATGACATAGGCTGTGGTCACACGGCAAGCGTGCTGTGATTTCTTCCCGCTGTAGATTTGATTGGGGAAATTTTTAAGTGGGTTCAGATGATCACACATCCCTTGCCCAACTGCTTGCTTTGTGCAACAAAGCTCCAGGCACTGTCCAGACAGCTGCGCCGCCCAAGTGGTGGCACGGCACAATTTTTAAAAAAAAATTATTTGTGCAGGCACATATGCGCACAATGGTGAAAGTCGCAAAAAATAAAACTACCGGAAGAAGGACGTTCAGATGACCTAATCGCAATCATTGCAAGAGATGGCTGTCCAGATAGGCAAAATCATGGATTCAAAGCGCAAGTACCCAGAAAGTAGTTGATTTTTCCGGTGTCAGAAAACTCGCTAGGGAACCAGGAGGATCACGTGAGTGAGCCCACTTCAGTGCGGGAGACGAATGTGGGAGTCTGATCAGCAATTTTAAATGCGAGGGGGAACAGCGGTGAAATCCGATCAAAATGACCGTGTGACCACAGCTATAATGTTAGTTTTTAAAGTGCCACCATTTTCATCTGCAGCTGATAAACAATGACTATCCTCCTCGGATTGGTCACAGTACCATAAATTCACAAGGAATGTACAATATTTACACTTTTAACGGCCCCCTCTTGGTAGCTGTTAGGGTCAGTTTTGAAGACCGTTATGATAACTGGGCAATGGGCCATATTTCTCAGTCGAGAACTGAATCTGCAGGTTCTGGATGACACATATTGGAATCAACTGAGGGAACAGAACTGGTGGTCTGTATGCCAATTCCCATCGCAGCCATTTTAGAAGACTGACAGTTCTGTGCTGAAGCACCCAAATCCTTGTAGCAACACTATGACATTGAGCATTTGCATTCATCGACTAGCACTTCTCTGTGCCAGTATTTCCCAGCATTCCCCATGCCTTTGTAAACATGACCCAGATATATGCTCCTGCACTTTACACAAAGGTTCTCATCATGCCAAGCTTTTTCATATAATTGATTAGTTTATCATCACAATTCTTTTTCTTTGAGCAAGGCAATGGTCTCCAGTACTTCATATTTTTCTATTTTTATCATTGCTTGTGGATTAATTGCAGTTTCCCAGGTCACATTTAACAGTCACCTATTAACCCAATTCTCTGCCTCTACAATGCATAGGAGGAAACTCACTAGCACGTAAATGGGATTAGATTTCCTGGCACTGTAGGGCTAAAGGAAGACATGGAGTGAAGGACAGCAGCTGTAAATTCACAGAAATCTTGTTTTACTGAACGCCTACTGATGAAATTTTGTATTCAGGTTTCTCACCTATGCAATAACACAGCTGGTCTGTACAGCTTGTAATTCCCAGAGGCTTGTGGGAGGTGGACACAAACCCTTTGTACTCTTCTCCATTAAACACTTCAGTCCTCTACTTTCTTCCATTAAATTGCCTAGCAGTAAACCCACAGCAGAAGGGCTGCCTCCTCCCTGTATGCACCCCAGTCACTGGAATAAGGAAGGCTCTTAGTTGTGTCCCACAGAACTCAATGAAAGTTATTGAGCACCTATCTGATTAACACTATCTTTTCATGTGATGAAAATCTTCCCGAATTCTGTGTCTTATTTTGTGGACACACGAGTAATAGAAGACAGGTACCAGCTTCAGTCCACATATTGACAAAGAAACTCCAGGATTCCACACTGCTACTAAATAGTTTTGAAGAGTATTTTTAACTGTACTATGGTCACACAGCAATGCAATCCATCGGGCACTTGTTCTTCCTTCTTTTCTCCCTCAGATGTTGGCTACTTTGAAAGTGAACCACCCTGGACAAGCATCGTCATGTATAATCAAGAATTGAGGGAATAACTGTGTTCCTGATTGAGTTCTGTTTGTTGCTATTTTCTCATTGGCAAAAGCAAGCCAAATCCAACACACCAGTCCATTATACAAAAATGCAGATCATTTCTTATACTGTAGGATAGCCCACCACCCATATTGTAGCAGAAACGTCTTTCCTCTTACAAAGTCAGCGGAGAATGACACTGCCAGCCAATGACTGCCAAAGCTCATTAACCCAGATTTTAGTTCAGCCACACTGACACACAAAGCAATATCAGGGAAGCACAGTCCGTTTTGCTCGAAGCATTATATGGATTTTAGATTTGCTCGGTGCAGTTTTCCCACGAGGCAACGTTTTTGCTCTTGCAACCTGACAACTTAGTCAAGGGAGGTCCGGCTTCATTCTGCTCTACATAGCACAGCACTGCCCGTCATTTGTATTCTGGGGTTGCGTGCTGGAGGACCGAGGCTATTAGGTATGAAATGGGGTTACTGCCCTTCACAGCTGCGGCAGTTCTGAAAGTTAATATTTTCATGCAGTAATGGGATTAATTAGTGCATACAGTTCTTGCGTGCCAAAGCCACAGGGACTAGAAGGAAAGCCAAAGTTAAATACCTTGGGATTTTGTCTTTGGTATATTGTTTCCCTCCCTGACCTGGGCAGCCCTAACTAGAATCACAGAACCACAGAGTCTGAAGGGGCCATACAGGCCATCTCGTCCAACCCCCTGCTCAACGCAGGATCAGCCAAGAGCATCCCTAACAAGGGTTTGTCCAGCCACTGCTTGAAGACTGCCAGTGAAGGGGAGCTCACCACCTCCCTAGGCAGCTGATTCCATGGCTGCACAACTCTTTTCCTTATATCCAGCCAGTACCTTCCTGTACTTAATTTAAACCCATTCTTGCGAGTCCTCTCCTCTGCTGCCAACAGGAACAGCTCCCTGCCCTCCTCTAAGGGACAGCCCTTCAAAGACTTAAAAAGTACAATCCTGTCCCCCCTCAGCCTCCTCCAGACTAAACATTCCCAAGTCCCTCAGCCTTTCCTCATAGGGCTTGATCTCCCATTCTCATCAGATCTTGGAAGCTAGGCTGGGTCAGTCCTAGTCGGTATTTGCCAAGAAGCCACCAAGGAAACCCATGGCTGCCACACAGAGCTAGGCAACAGCAAACCACCTCAGAATGTCTCTTGTGTTGAAATCCCTATGGGGTCACCCATAAGACAGCGGCGACTTGACAGCAGAAAAAAGAAGAAAAGAAAAGCCCTTTCCCTAAATTTAAGATTACGTGCAAGCAGTAACAGGAAGCTTAATCATAAGTGTGTCGTGAAAGCTCAGCCACTGATCAAGGTTGTCATACTTTGAGCAGATGAGCTCCTTAAAAGAGCAGCAGCAGCGGTTCGCCACACTCACACAGAAACTGAACTTTAAAAGGAAATACCTCTTTACTTGCAGAATAGATGTATTCCTAAACTTGGGGCCAGTCACACACAGACATTCAGCCTAACCTACCTCAGAAGGTTGCTGTGTGGATAAAATGGAGGACAGAAGAACGATGTAAGCTGCTTTGGGTTCCCGTTTGGAAGAAAGGTGGGATATAAATGAAACAAACAAATGAAATCATCAAAACATCAACAGAATGTTGATAACATGGTATCCACCCTAGATACTAATGTGTGTGCTTGCAAGTTGTAACCCTGCAGTCAGTAAAATATTTAGTATGGTTGGTGAATGCTGCATAAGCAAATGTGCACTAACTGGCCCATCTCCATTTGTGTTCTCGCATGTGCGCAATGAATATGCAAGAGTTTTATTGCTTCAAACTTTAGAGTATCTCCTCCCCTTTTTGCAGATAATTGTAAGCCAGGAGTTAGCAAGAAGCTGGGGATGGAGCAACATTTAAGGTATCACCCATTCTGGATGGGGGTTGCACTCTCCTTGAAGGAACAGGTCCTCAGTCTGGAGGTGCTCTTGGATCCAGGCCTCCTTCTGGATAAGCAGTTGGCAGCTGTGGCCAAGAGTGCCTTTTATCAGCTTGGGCTGGTTAGCCAGCTGCAGCCTTTCCGGGACAGACAAGATCTGGCCACTGTGGGATGTGCCCCGGGTCACAGCTAAATTAGATCACTGCAAGGTGGTCTGTGTGGGGCTGTGCCTGAAAAGTGTTTGGAAACTTCAATTGGTACAGAACGCTGCAGCCAGGATGTTGACTGGCATGGGTGATAGGGACATATCACTCGAGTCCTGGCCCCTCTACACTGGCTTCCAATCTGTTTCCAGGCACAATTCAAGGTGTTGGTCTTGACCTTTAAAGCCCTCTGTGGTTTGGGATCAATCTACCTGATCTAATCCCTTACAAACCTGCCCAACCATTACCGTCAGCTTTGCAGGCCCTGCTTCAGGCACCCCCACCTTCTGAGATTAGGTGGTTAGCAACCTGGGAGAGGGACTTGTGGGTCATGGCGCCAAGGCTCTGGAACTCTCTCCCCCAGCAGATCTGCCTGTCCCCTTCTGCTGTTCATTTGGCATTCCCTTAATGATCCCTCCTTCCTAACCAACGTTCTTCTGTTTTCTATGTATTTTGACCATTATGTATATATTTTAACTCTTGTTTAACTCTTTTAAAAATTGTTGTAAAGATGTATGTTTCGGAAGGGGGTTGATTTTAATGGTTTTATAATGTAAACTTTATCTTGTATGCTTTAAAACGTTAGCTGCCTTGGTGGCCCGAGTAAGGGCAGAAAAGAGGGACACAGATCTTGTAAATAAATAAATATCAATGAGCATCTGAGCCACCAGCTTCTCTGCCATTCCCCCCCCCCCAAGTTAACTTAAGCCTGGAATTGGTCAGAGCTGCAAGGTAAATGGCAGGAGCCAAAGGGCGGTTAGCTTGGTGTAGTGGTTAAGTGCGCGGACTCTAAACTGGGAGAACCCGGTTTGACTCCCCACTCCTCCACTTGCAGCTGCTGGATGACCTTGGGGAAGCCATAGTTCTGGCACAGCTGTTCTTGAAAAAGAACAGTTTCTGTCAGAGCTCCCTCAACCCCACCTACCTCACGGGGTGTCTGTTGTGGGGAGGGGAAGGGAAAAGGAGATTGTAAGCTGCTCTGAGACTCCCTTGGGTAGTGAAGGGTGGGGTATAAATCCAATCTCCTCCTCCTCTATGCGAGGGGAACCACCAAAGAGCCCTAGACATAGCTGTGACTCTCTGCCGATATTTAATTTGTACTGGGGGAGGGGACTGCTGGGCTGTATACTTTTGTGTCCTTTGTGAATGTCACTTTGTAAGTCATTTTGATCCCCTAGTATGTGAGAAAAGCCAGATTAAAAAAAATTACTTGAATAAACAAATCTAAGGTAAGAACTGTACCAGTACAGGAACACTGTGCAAGTCAAAAATGTGGGCTAGAGTTATAATGGTGGGGACAGGGGTGTGGTCAACACTACACACCATACTCTCCATGCCAATACAACCAGCAACACCTTTATTACAGTGCAACACTGACTCTGCGAAACTCCTGCAAGTACCTTGGTTAAAAGTGCAGGAACTACAAGATTTTAAAATAAATAGTCGACATGAGCCAGAAGTGCCAAGACCTGAAGTTCAAAAGGGCAATGATTAGCCTGTACAGAGACACGTGCTGGTGGAACAGCATCACATACACTGTACAAGAAATTTGCCACATCTCTCTGTTATCAGATCACAACAGCAAAGGTCAGCAACCATGATCCTGACATGTATCCATTGCCCCACAAATGGAAGATGTGTGGGTTTCCCTTATGTGCCTCTTCCCCAAAGTGCCTTTAGACCTACCCCAATCTTCATCCCCTTCCTCACTATAGTCTCCCAACCCATGATGTTGTTTGTGTTGGATATTGTAACTCTGCATGCAAGAAGATCTGGGAGGGAAAGGGTTAAGAGAATTTGCTCACTGGGGCACACTTGGCAGTTGGGTTAGGTGTTGACCCTCTTTGGCTGTTGCTAGCCTTCTGTTTCATCTTATATAGGACCTTCTCTCTTTTACCTGGGCTTGGAACTGTAGCAAGTTAACCTTTTTGACATTAATCTGTTCACAAAATGTCCCTACATGAATACGTCATGTGAGATGTGCTTCTATTTCTTTTTCTTGTTACCACTGGAGTCAGATCACCTTTGCAATTTGTTTGAATAGCATTTCTCCATTAACCGGATTGGGGATACGGTGAAAAGCTGTGCTTCTAAGGCAATTGATTTTTTTTTTCACATTTAACCCACTAGTTTGTCCATGAAGTCATGTGACCTCAAATATGATCTTCCTGGGGTCAAAAGGGACTGCAGGCAAGCAAATGTTGGCAAAGTAAGTGTTCTACTGGCAAATCATTGGCTACAACCCATTCTATCTAGAAAGCAGTGAAGCAGACAGACGTTCCAAAACCCTGCCTAGTCAAGGGATACTGGATATAAGTATTCTTTCTGGACAACTGTACTAGCCATGCTTGTTACAAATATTGCATTTAGGTAACAAGGTTGACCCCATGGTTCCCTTGTGTGAAGGGAAGCCACTTCTGTCCACACAATAAGGGATTCACATTTTCTGTGGATGGGTCCCTTTATGGGATGGGTCCCTTTAAATATCCAGGACAGTTTGGGGGGAGGGATGGGATTTGCACAAGTCTGGAAGAGGCACAAAGGATCTATTTTGTGAGCAATAGCCCACTCATAATTGTTTGGATACAGCCTAGTAGCACTCATCCAAAGTATCTTTTTCTGTCAAACAGTAGCCTTTTTCACTAGTATTCTTCTGTACAACTATCCTTTACAGAATTTCTGGCAGCGGAATATGAAGAGACTCATCACTAGCCAACGTTATTGCTATTTTATAGAAGGGACCTGAAGCAGAGAGACAACGGCTTACCAAGATTACTTAGTGCATTTGTGGCTGGAACAACATTTGAATACAGGACTTCGACAAGTAACCGTGCTGTCAACAACTATGGCACACCAGCTCTTTGGTATACTTCATAATAGATGCCAAGATCCATTAGACATATGAAAATACTTTATAATCTCCCAGTTCAGAAAGTATAGTGTACCACAGATCACTCATTACTTCATAGCAGTTTTTGACTCCAAATTCACCAAGTCAAATACTGCAAAACAATCCAACACATTTCTGTAATATTTAGCTTTTTCTATAATCACTACCCAATACTTATGGACAATTATACAAAAGACTACTTGAATATTAAAGTGCTGGATTATTCACCTACGTATGCTTTTACTTGATGCTCAATTTTTTTTTAAAGCATACTCTTCCCAAAGTCAGCTAATGCCACTAATTCTGACAGCAATTAAGCCAGCCAAGTAGGGCTTGCTGTTTAGGAATAGCTAATACTGCTTACAAGGCTGGCAGACTTCCACCACTCACCCTGGTTGTTTACTACTTTGCCACATGTCAGCTCACTGCCCTCATGCTCATTTTTTAATTCCAAACCTGACCTGAAAACATAGTCTTCTCTTCAGAGAGCCCCTGATTAGCCAATTTAATAGATCTGAAGAGTTATATACACTTACGAGCAATGTACAAAGTGATCAAGAGTCAACAAAACTGAATTTTCAGTGCATTCAGATGCAGCTACTTGAGTCTTACTATTTCCAGTAGTCCTCAAATGAACATGCCTCCCATTCGAGTTCAGTTTTTTTCGCATGTTTAACAAAAACAATTTTAAGACCTGCAGGGTATGATGGCATCACTCCTCCCTCCCCCTTCTCCAGCGGCTACTACACAAAACTGCACTGCCTCTGAACATGGAGGTTCTATTTAACTACCATGGCTAGCTAATATATGATTGTGTTGTTCTGGAATCTAGAGCAAAATGTTAGTGAAGCACAGGCTCTACAAATTACAAAGAGGCAGTTATGTTTTGTTTTTTTGCAGAAACACATACAAACACAAGGTACCACAATGTCCTTTTGTACTGGTGATCACAACAGCTGATACAAATCAAAATCCAAGCAACATCCAAAGAAGGTCTTTAAAAGCAATACAAGAAGTCACATTAAGTTTCAAAAGTAAATATTTATAACTAGGAAAAAGGCCCATTGTGGAAATAAATACAACGGCCTCTAAAAAGAGGCTATGGGCGGGTGCCCCAGCCTTGGACACTCAGTGTCAATTTGCTGTGGCGACCTCAGCAGGGTATAATGACACTGAGTCCACCATTTTCTCCAGAGGAACTGATCTCTGCTACCTAAAGAACAGTTGTAATTTTGAGAGATCTCCAGCCCTCACCTGGAGATTGGCAACGATGGTTCCCCAGAAGGGAATAGTTGGTTTGGAAGGTGGAGTATATGGCTTTGTACCTATCCGAGGTCCCACGCCTCCTGAAACCTCACCCTCTCCAGGCTCCATCCCTCACATCTCCAGGAATTTCCCACCTGGAGTTGGCAACCCCATCTCCTTCCCAGCCAACCATCAACCTACCTTTATTTTCCCCTCACTCTTTAGCCTTCCACCCCCCACACACCTGCAGCCTCTCCCGTGCTCTGAAGCCCTGACTGTGACGTCACATTGGCTGTCATACAGGGGCCACCTCAGCAGCATATAAGGATACAGAGCCCACCATTTTCTCCAGGGGAACTGATCTCTGCCATCTGGAAAGCAGTTGTAATTCTGAGCAAAACTGTTTAGAATGTTAGAGGCAAAAGCCAATCAAGTCGCATATGCAAATGACCTCTGTGTTCCGAGGCAGAGGCCAATGAGGCTGCATATGCAAATAAACTCTGTGTTCTGACTGGCTATGGGGGGGAGAGGATTAACAAAATGTTTAGAATGTTGGAGGCAGGACTCAGGCAAAGCAGCCAGTGGATAGGGAGACCCTCTGAATGACAGATCAGAGAGTGAACCGATTTTGGAGCGTGTGGAATGTTCTAGAGAAGTGCCACCACCATTCGGCTTTTATTTATAAGGGAGATTCCACTCCTGACTTGCGGAGCAAACTGCAAGTCTTTTTCTCTATACATCATTTCATAGTGGGAAGACTGGAAATAGGAGGATGAATTAAGGAATTGATAGAAGAAATGCACACTCCTTTATTGTCCACCCTTCTCTTCCAACACTCATCTACAGTAGGCATTCACTGTTACACTGAAACAGCAACAGATGAGCCCACATTCACCAAGCAGGAACTGGCTACTGAAATTTGCTGCAACCACAGGAAGCGGTTCTGTTTCAAGACGTCCCAACTTGCTAGCAATAACTATCTACGCCCACTTTGCTGCCTCTATACAGAGAGGCATCCACCTCCCTGTTCCAAGCCCAGTCCCACTCGGCTTTTTTCTACAGCGTTCCAGTTGTTTCTACTCTCTTCCCCAACGAGGTGGAGACCTGGAGAATTTGCAACCCAAATAGGGGTGGGTTAATAATTTCTTTGCTGAGCTGGTCCCCTCCCAAGTGTTAGCATTCCAGCATGTTTTTGCTCTCTGTTTGACACGCTAAGGGCAGAAATCAAGCATCAACAATCACTTTACACGCAGGTGAGCTGCAAGACAGAAAGTATTTCCTTTGGGAACTTCAGTGATCCAACAAGAGGCACACACTTCATTTCCCTTCTCCCTGCACTAACTGATAAGGTCCCACTTCAAAATTACATTAAAAAAATTAAACACATCTGACTCAGCAAAAACAGACACCACTTTTTTTTCAAGCCCCACAGCACAACTTGCAAATTATTACATATCCACCCGACACAAATGTCCATAGTGCGAAGCCCAGCTTATCCCCCAATAACCTAGTGCACTTGAGAGGCTTTCAGTCCAATGTTTGGTCCTATGTTCAGCCAGACACCCCTGAGCAACTCACAAACAACACATAAGGATCATGCCACTAGTTTGCCCTTGGCATTTGGAGTCAGAAATTATACCATCTTCTCTCCCCTCTAAAATTCTTCCTAGCTTGCCAGACCAAAAATCAACATCAGATAACTGCATTAGTGCATGTGTGACTGATAAAATACCTTATTACCTACTTGAAGTGGCATGAGAGGGGCAGATGAGGAATCAATCCTGCCACCTCCCAAATGAAGCAGCACGACTGATACCTCTGCACTCCTTTCCCTGCTACTTCAGTGCTGCAGATGTTTGACAACAATGTTAACTTCCAAACAGGAAGCTTACAGCCTTCATTTTTAAGCCTGCCAATAATCAGTTCTTCTACAGAGCTACCAATATCTATGCAACAGCCTGCAGTTATTTATAGAGAAATGTTACAAGCCCCCGCCCCATCCCTTTAATGAGCCAATGCGGTGTAGTGGTTAAGAGTGCCAGACTGGTACCAGGAAGACCCAGGTTCAAATCACCACTCATGCCACAGAAACTCGCTGGGTGACCTTGAACCAGTCACACACTCTCAGCCTAACCTACATCACAGGGCTGTTGTGACGATAAAATGGAAGAGAGGAACATGACGCTAGCCACCTTGGGTCCCCACAGGAGAGAAAGGGACTGTATACGTAAATACACACACAAACAATACCTCTATAGAGCTACAAATATCTATGTCACAGGGTTACCAGATGTCCTCTTTTGAAAGGACAGGTCCTCTTTCTTTGGAGTTTCATGCTCTTTTGGGCTGTTTTTTAAAAAACAGGTGAAAATGTCCTCTTTTGGGGTTGGAATATTCCTTGTTAGCAGCAATAATCACAGCTTAAATAGAGACAAAGAAGAGATTGGATTTATACCCCACCCTTCACTACCCGAAGGAGTCTCAGAGTGCCTTACAATCTCTTCTCCCTTCCTCTCCTCACAACAGACAACCTGCGAGGTAGGTGGGGCTGAGAGAGCTCTCTTGAGGACTGCTTGTGAGAGAACAGCTCTGAAAGGACTTGTAACCGACTCAGGGTCACGGCAGCAGCTGCATGTGGAGGAGTAGAGAATCAAACTCAGCTCTCCCAGATTAGAATCCGCACTCCTAACCACTACACCAAAATAGTAGGAATATTTAAAATGAGATTTGCCATCGTGATAACTTGTTTGAAGTGGTCAGTTGGGAAATATGTCCTTTTTTTTTGCTTTTCAAAACACGGTAACCCTAACATCACAGCCTGCAATTCTTTCTAAAAAGAACGGCTACAATCCCCCCACCCCTTTACTTGAACAGGGGCTCCCAATCTCCCCATCTCGACTTATTTCAGCACTCATCTATACAATTATTGATCAGCAAATTTTAAAAAAACAAGGTTTCTTCCACCACCACCCCTGTGGGAATTAATTTTCTTGTTTAAAAAAAGGCAAGGCATTACAGGCGTTAACAAGTTATAGCAAATAAATCTGTACGAGGGAAAATGTGATTGCAAAGGGGGAAATGAAGACTTAGTCCAGAGAAAGATTGAAAGGGTAGAAGCCGGGTGGGAAGAGCAGGATAAGACACAGGGTTGCCATATTTTGAAAAGCAAACGAAGAGGGCACATTTCCGGACTGCCAACTTCAAACCAGTGATCACTCTGACAGAATAATAACAATAATAATAATAATTTAGACATGCATTTTGTATAAGTAGTTAGCAATGTGGTCGAGGTCCAGTCATAATGATTTACTGAACCTTTTTTTTTTTATTTATATTTATTGTACTTATGTAGGTTGTTTGATGGATTAACGTTATATCTATATGTTGGTTTTATTAATGTTGTGAGCCGCCCTGAGCCGCTTCGGCGGAAGGGCGGGATAAAAGTTGAATAAATAAATAAATAAATAATTTAACTGATAGCTGCGTGTCATTTTAATCACCCCCCTACTCTTAAAGCTGTGCTCAATGCTACGAATTAGGAACGTTCCTAACCTTCCCACCCAAAAAGAGGACATCTGCATCAGGGTTTTTTTTTTTTTAAGAGCCCAAGAGGACAGACACCAAATAAAACCCCCCAAGGACATTTCCTCTAAAAAGGCATCCTGTAATCCTACAAATCCTGCCAACCTAGCAGTTCGAAAGCAAGAAATTGCAAGTGGATGAATAGGTACCACTTCGGTGGGAAGGGAACAGCGTGCCTCGGTGTTTAGTCAGGCCGGCCACATGACCACGGAAACGTCTTCGGACAGCGCCGGCTCTTCGGCTTGGAAACGGAGATGAGCACCGCAACCCTAGAGTCGGACTCGACTGGCTTCCGAAAGGGACAAAGAAGAAACCCCGGAGTTTCCAAGGAGTCGGGCGACGCTTCCTCTTACCTGAAGGAGTCGCCGCCAAAAAACCAGGGGGGGCCCCGTCGGACCGGGAGGGCAAACCCAGAGACCCCGCCCCTACCTGCCCCTCGCGCGCCCCTCACACGCCCCCTCGCAGCAACGGTCACCCTGCCCGCCCGCGCGCCCCGAGCTACGCACCAAAGCGGACCACGCGGAGCTTTGTTGACATCCGAACGCGCGCCGCTCGGGGAGGAGGCTTTTATAGGCGCCCCGGCCACGCCCCCTCTCCCCCCCCCCCGCGCCTATGGCTCTCAGTCTCCGCCCACCACGGGACTCCCCTCCTCGGCGGCCGCACCTCTTCCTTTCCCGCCACGCCCCCCTCCCCTTCCCCGTGAGCAAGAGGCTGCTCGGTTTCCCCTTCCCAGCCTCGTTTGCTCGGCTTTGGCGCAATAATCGTTTAAAGATAAAAATGTAAAGTCTTCTTGAGAGCGCCGGGCCCGGCCTTTGGATCGCCGGGTGCCAATTCAGAGAGGCTTCAGAGGCGTGGCAAGGTATACCTGAGAGAAGGAGCAAACAAGTAGATGTTTTGATCAAGATGGGATGTTTGTCTGTCTGTAGCGGCAGGAAAGAGCGAGAGTCCAGGAGCACCTTAAAGACTGACAAAACTTGTGGCAGGGGAGGAGTTGTCTGTGAGTCACAGCTCACTTGGTCCCGGGAGCACCTTAAAGACGAACAAAACTTGTGGCAAGGTGTGAGCTTTCTGTGAGTCACTGCTCACTTCTTCAGCTAGAATAGGCAGAGAGTCCAGGAGCACCTTAAAGAGGAACAAAACTTGTGGCAAGGTGTGAGCTTTCATACATATAAAGGTAAATGTTCCCTTGCTCGAAAGCCAGTCGAGGTTGCGGTGCTCATCTCCGTTTCAAAACCGAAGAGCCAGCGCTGTCCGAAGACGTTTCCGTGGTCATGTGGCCGGCATGACTAAACACCAAGGCGCACGGAACGCTGTTCCCTTCCCACCGAAGTGGTACCTATTTATCTACGTACTTGCAATTTCTTGCTTTCAAACTGCTAGGTTGGCAGGAGCTGGAACTAGGAGCTGGAACAGGAGCTCACTCCGTCATGCGGCACCCGGGTCTCGAACTGCTGAACTACCGACCTTCCACAGCCTGCAGTTCAGCGTCTTAACCACTTGAGCCACCGCAACTCCTACATATACATAGACCTTTATTGGCATAACACAGGAACAAATGAGCTTTCTGTGAGTCACTGCTCACTTCTTCAGCTAGAATAGCCTGAGAGTCCAGGAGCACCTTAAAGACGAACAAAACTTGTGGCAAGGTGTGAGCTTTCTGTGAGTCACTGCTTACTTCTTCAGCTAGAATAGCCGGAGAGTCCAGGAGTACCTTTGTAATGTATCCAGTCCAGACAAGTCCAGAGACAAATGCCGAGCTTCGCTTCAAGAGACAATGGACTATGCGGATCCTAGCCCGCTCCAATCAGGGGGCTAGGTTCCCAGCCGAGAGCCTATGGGACTCTCAGCCACTGTAAATAACCTATAGGGAAGTAGGGGTGTGTTTTGGGTGGCGGTTTCTCAGGGGATATAAGCCGGCCTGCGAGCCGGCCAAAGTCGTCTTGTTCCTGATTGAATAAAGTACGCTTTGCTGAAATCACTCTCCGCCTGCGTACTTTTCAACCTTAAAGACGAACAAAACTTGTGGCAAGGTGTGAGCTTTTGTGAGCCGTGAGCCGTGACTCACGAAAGCTCATCTCCTGCCACGAATTTTGTTAGTCTTTAAGGTGCTGCTGGACTCTTGCTCTGTTTTACTGTTACAGACAGGCTAATATGGTGACTCATCTTGATCTACGAAAAGTGCTGGGTTCGACGCATGGAGGACTCGGACTACGACATGCGTTCAGACGCGTTTACTGTACTTCACAACACAAGGAAAAATGGCCCTGCAAGGCCAACGATATACACTCCACCCGGCACACCTCTGTCCCCATAGGAGGGTTTGAATTTCCCGCCAAGGGTGCTATTGGTGGACTCGAGGTGGACTAGGATCCGATGTCCCCTTTGTGTTTGGGGACCAAGCTCCTGCTTTAGCCATGGACCCCTGGTGGCGGTCCATGTACATAACAATCTATCTGAAGAAGCGAGTGACTAAGGGAAAGCTCATCCCCTGCCACAAATGTTGTTCGTTTTTAAGGTGTTGCTGGATTCTTGCTCTTTTCCACTGATACAGACAGACTAACACGGTGACCTCTCTTGAGCTATCTGAAGAAGTGAGCTGTGACTCACGGAAAGATCCTCCCCTGCCACAAATGTCTTTAAGGTGCTCCTGGACTCTTGCTCTTTTCTACTGCTAAAAAGGTAAAGGTTCCCTTGCTCGAAAGCCAGTCGAATCTGACTCTAGGGTTGCGATGCTCATCTCCGTTTCAAAGCTGAAGAGCCAGCACTGTCCGAAGACGTTTCCATGGTCATGTGGCCAGCATGACTAACACCAAGGTGCATGGAACGCTGTTCCCTTCCTACCGAAGTGGTCCCTATTTATCTACTTGCAATTTCTTGCTTTTGAACTGCTAGGTTGGCAGGAGCTGGAACTAGAGACGGGAGCTCACTCCGTCATGCGGCAAGTCTGGTCTCGAACTGCTGAAGTACCGACCTTCCACAGCCTGCAGTTCAGCGTCTTAACCACTTGAGCCACCGCAGCTCCTAACTTCTACTGCTACAGACAAACTAACACTGCAGCCCATCTTGATCCATCTGAAGAAGTGAGCTGTGACTCATGGAAAGCTCCTCCCCTGCCGCAAAATGTGTCAGCCTTTAAGGTGCTATTTGAAAAAGTGTGCCTGCACATGAAAGCTCACACCTTGAATAAAACTTTGTTGGTCTTAAAGGTGCCACGGGACTCCAAATTTGTTCTGCCTCAGACCAACACGGCTGGAACTTTCCACTGCTACAGACAGGCTAACATGGCTACCCATCTTGATAAAGCTCCCAGGTCTGACCAAGGGAGCTTTAACTCTCCAAATCTTTTACCCTGAAAGTCTTGCTGGTCTCTAAGGTGCTACTCAAAAGTCTGTATGGTCAAGCAATGGTATTCCCGGTAGTAATGTATGGCTGCGAGGGCTGGACCATAAGGAAGGTCAAGCGCCGAAGAATAGATGCTTTTGAATCATGGTGCTGGAGAAGACTCTTGAGAGTCCCTTGGACTGCAAGAAGATCAAATCAGTCAATCCTAAAAGAAACCAACCCTGACTGTTCCCTGGAAGGCCAGATCCTGAAGCTGAAGCTCAAATACTTTGGCCACCAAATGAGAAGGGAGCACTCACTGGAGAAGACCCTGATGCTGGGAAAGACTGAAGGTCAAAGAAGACGGGGACGGCAAAGGATGAGATGGTTAGACAGTGTCATCGCTGCAACGAACATGAAATTGAGCAAACTCCGGAGGACGGCGGAAGACAGGAGGGCCTGGCGGGAGCTGGTCCATGGGGTCGCGAAGAGTTGGACTTGGCTGTGTGACTGAACAACAACAAAAAGGTGCTACTGGACTCACATCTAGTTCTTCCACTGCAAATCAATAGAACTACCCTCTGAAACTAGATGCACGGTGTACATCAGTTCAAACAAGTGCAACTTTCTATCTTGATTGTGCCTGCAGTTCCACCAAAGAGTTCAGGTCATGGTTGGCAGGACAAGAATGACCCTTTAAGAGAAGCTTTAATAATACGATGGTCTTCACCTTAGTGGTGTCAATTGTCCCAACTAACTATGGTTGCCAACCTCCAGATGCAGCCTGGAGACCTCCCAGAATTGCAAGTGAACTGCAGGTGACAGAGATAATCCCCCTGGAGAAAATGGCTGCTTTGGAGGGTGGGCTCTAGGGCAATATACCCTGCTGATATCCCGCCCCGCCCCAGGCTCCGCCCACAAAACCACCTGGTATTTCCCAACCAGGAGACGGCAGCCACTAGCCCGATCCTTGCAAAAGCTGGAAAGCCAAGCACTGTTGGCTTCAGTTTGCACTTGGGCTGGAGACTGCCAAGGAAAAACAGGGTTTCTAAGCAGGGGAAGGAGAGTGGCAAAGCACTGCTACTCATCTCTTACCTTAAAAGCTCCGTGGTTGTGGGGTTCCCATTTGTTCAGTCGCACAGTCGAGTCCGACTCTTCGCGGCCCCATGGACCAGATCACGCCAGGCTTTCCGGTCTTCCGCCGTCCTCTGAAGTTTGCTCAATTTCATGTTCGTTGCATCTATGACACTGTCTAACCATCTCATCCTTTGCCATCCCCGTCTTCTTTGACCTTCAATCTTCCCCAGCATCAGGGTCTTCTCCAGTGAGTGCTCCCTTCTCATTTGGTGGCCAAAGTCTTTGAGCTTCAGTTTCATTATCTGGCCTTCCAGGGAACAGTCAGGGTTGATTTCTTTTAGGATTGACTGATTTGATCTTCTTGCAGTCCACGGGACTCTCAAGAGTCTTCTCCAGCACCATAGTTCAAAAGAATCTATTCTTCGGCGCTCGGCCTTCCTTATAGTCCAACTCTCGCAGCTATACATGACTACTGGGGTTCCCATTACTCAATTGCAATTTGATGGCACACTGTGGTGTTGTTGTTTCCAGCTGCCCATTTTCATACATCAAGCCTTTATTAAAGGTACAGGGCATTTTTGTCTGGGACTGTTAGCAGTTCGGTCTCTAGGCCTTTTAGTTTGGGCCACCAACCTCCAGGTGGGACCTGGAGATCTCCCAGAATTACAGTTGATCTCCAGACTACAGAGATCAGCTCCCCTGGAGGAAATGGCTGCTTTGGAGGGTGGACTCTCTGGCATTACGCCATGCTGAGGTCCCTCCCCAAATCCCACCTTCCCCAGGCTCCACCCCCAAACCTGCAGAAATCCCCCAGCCTGGAGTTGGCAACTCTCCTCTTGGCAACTTTAATGCAGCGTTCTCTCCTCCATTTCTCCTTGCAGAAACCCTGTGGGTTAATGACTGACTCAGGGTCACATAACAACCTTTGCGGATGGGCAGATGTCTCTGGATGGAACGATGATCCAACTCTGCCTCATCACGGCATCCCTGTTCCAACTTGAAATACATTTTTTTTTGCACCAAATAACTAAATGCATATTTGGATCTGAACCCTGCCTTATTTGTATTACTGTATTCTGATCGAACAAAGTTTGAGTCCAGGGGCACCTTTAAGACCAACAAAGTTTAATTCTGGGTATAAGCTTTTGTGTGTGTGCACAGTGGCTCAAGTGGTTAAGACGCTGAACTGCAGGCTGTGCAAGGTCGGTAGTTCAGCAGTTCGAGACCCGAGTGTGCTGCACGACAGAGTGAGCTCCCGTCTCTAGTTCCAGCTCCTGCCAACCTAGCAGTTCGAAAGCAAGAAATTGCAAGTAGATAAATAGGTACCACTTCGGTGGGAAGGTAACAGCGTTCCGTGCGCCTTGGTGTTTAGTCATGCCGGCCACGTGAACACGGAAACGTCTTCGGACAGCGCTGGCTCTTCGGCTTTGAAACAGAGATGAGCACCACAACCCTAGAGTCGGACTCGACTGGCTTTCGAGCAAGGGAACCTTTAACTTTACCTTTGCACATCTTCAAATACCCTTTAAGACCAGCAAATTTTAAGAGGTGTGCATGCACACGAAAGCTTATACCTCGAATAAAACTTTGTTGGTCTTAAAGGTGCCATCGGATGTAAACTTTGTTCTGTTGCTTCAGACTAACACGGCTGCCCACCTGAATGTATTTCTGACGTTAGCAAACTGCCCTTTCAGTTACAAGCCCCAGAAGTGCTCATCACGTAAGACCTTCTCTTGGTGTTACCATGTCGGCAACAAGATAATTTTTTCCCCAAAATTTTCTTGGATGGGAACAGAAGTCCAGAGCGTGTTCTTGGGGACTGCAGCAAATAAGACTTCTACCCAGGCTTTCTTCCAGGAGCAGAACATAAAACCTTTGGTTCCCATTAAACTGAGCCACTGTGCTGCAAAAATGTTGAATAATAACTATAATTTTTTTTAAAAAAATTGTAGGCACTATGAGTTCAGTGTGTCTCTGATATTAACGTCAAACAAAGTGTGTCTCGGAAGCTTGGGGAATTTTGGCTTAGATCAAAGACACAGATCAAAGGCTGAGAGGACCTGTAGGCGCACCGTTTGTGTGGGCATTTCGTCCTTAGGTGGGGAAAGAACATGATATTTAGCTAGCAGTTGAGCTCTTGCAAGGAAGGCGCTGTAGTTTGCAGATCAGCTCTTGCTAAGCCTCTCTTTTGCGGTATGAATTCTTGATAATATTAATAATAAAATTCAGGCACCCATGATAGCAAAACAAAACCTGGGTGAAACTTGAGAGCCAATAGTTAGACCAGGGGTCCCCAGACTTTCTGATCCTGTGGGTACCTTTGGAATTCTGACACGGTGTGATGGGCCCATTCACAACATCGCTGCCACAAAACGATTTCTGCAGAAGGCGGAGCCAGCCACAAGGTGGCTGACACAGCTTACCCTTTGGTCACACAGTAAGGATACATGTGCAGTGGTGGCAGCTGCTACCAAAGCCACACTTTCAAAAATCTGCACAGCCAATCAAATCTCCAGTGACCAATCAGACGCCTTGCTGGCTGGTCCCACTCACTTTCTAAAAACACTTGGATGGTGCCAGGAAACATGTTGGCAGTGCCATCGCGCCCAGGGCACCATGTTGGGGACCCCTGAACTAGAGGTTCTGTAGAATACACAAAATAGATCTGTGTTACAACTCAGTGTAGAGGTGCTCTGGTCTAAGTCCATTGAACCAGCATAAGCTGGAGTAATTCTGAAAAAGGATCGAGTTGTTGGAATCCTACTTTGGACTTTGTTCATCTTCTCTGGAGATCTCGCACTTGAAAGATTTACTCTTTGCATGCCACAGCTTGAATCAAAAGCTTTTGCAATATAATCTAAAGTCTCTCTCTTAGTTTTGGGTGCTCTTCCTAATCCAGGTCACAGAGAGTTCTTCTCAGCTTGGGACGGAAAGAAAGAAGCATTGTCACAGTTTTGTTTTAAGATCTGTTAGGAAAGCTAAGGCTGCTCTAGAGTAAACTTTCATGAAAGGAGATATGATGACAGGCTGCTAGGAGGAGGGGACACACACCATCTTTTACATCTGTGTAAAAAAAAAATAAGGAACACGCATACTGGATAGGGGATGCACTTCTGGGTAGCAGTGTGTGTGAACAAGTTAAATATGAGCAGCCAGAGTGATGCTGCAACAAAAAAGGCTAATGCGATCTTGGGGTGTATGAACAGAGGCATAACACCTAAATCACAAGATGTCATAGTCCCGTTGTACACTGCATTGATCAGGCTGTACCTGGAGTATTGTGTGCATTTACGTACCTGGAGTATTTGTGCAGTTCTGGAGGCTCATTTCCAAAAGGATGTGGACAGAATGGAGCGGGTGCAGAGGAAAGTGACAAGGATAATCAGGGGCTTGGAAACCAAGCCCTGTGAGAAAAGGCTGAGGGCTTTGGGAATGTTCAGTCTGGAGAAGAGGAGGCTGAGGGGGGACAGGATTGCTCTCTTGAAGTATTTGAAGGGCTGTCCCTTAGAGGAGGGCAGGGAGTTGTTCCTACTGTTTGGCAGCAGAGGATTGGACTCACAAAAGTGGGTTTAAATTAAGGAGGGGAGGGTACCGGCTGGATCTTAGGAAAAACTCTTTTACAGTCAGAGTTGTGCAACAGTGGAATCAGCTGCCTAGGGAGGTGGTGAGCTCCCCCTCCCTGGCAGTCTTTGAGCAGCGGCTGGACAAACACTTGTCGGGGATGCTCTAGGCTGATCCTGCACTGAGCAGGGGGTTAGACTAGATGGCCTGCATGGCCCCTTCCTGGATGCAAAGGAGGAGGTTGGGGTCACAGAGCTCATTCCCCCTCACCATCTACATGCATTGATCACGTGCTGTACCCAGATCTGTTGTGGGTATAGGGCTGCTGAGTCAGATCACTGGTCATAAAAACATAAGAGAAGCCATGTTGGATCAGGCCAATGGCCCATCCAGCCCAATGCTCTGTGTCACACAGTGGCCAAAACCCTGGTGTCACCAGGAGGTCCATCAGCAACTCCAACAGCCTTCCCACTGTTGCCCCCCCCCCCAAGAAAAAATACAGAACACCACTGCCCCAGACATAAGGGAAACCATGTTGGATCAGGCCAATGGCCCATCCAGCCCAATGCTCTGTGTCACACAGTGGCCAAAACCCAGGTGCCATCAGGAAGTCCACCAGCAGGGCCAGAACTCCAGAAGCCCTCCCACTGTGGCCCACCCAAGCACCAAGCATACAGAGCATCACTGCCCTATCTTGCTTTTTGAGTAGCTATAGATCCCTCTCAAGTGACTTCCTGTATTTTGTAAATATTCATGCCTATTGGTGGTGCCACAATAATAAATAAATAATCGTGCTGCCTCCACGAGCTAGAAAGAGGCGAAAGGTATGCCAGTGAAAAGAAAGTGGTTTTTTTAAAAAAGTAGCCTACTGTCTATTGTTTACATCCCATTGTTGGCAATTTGCCTTTGCGCAAGTTGCTCTGGGGCTTTCCACTGCTTTATTCGAAATGCTGCTGTGGCTGCGATTTTCTACTATGCAGCATGTTTAAGAAACGAATGAAATGTTTGCTCAGCCCTATCGGAGGGAAGCTGGCCTTTTGTGGAGGATGTAGAGAACACGCCACTGTCTGTGAATCAGTGATGCTTCTCATTGTGCGAAGGGAAAACGGGAAGCATCTGCTACCTGGATGCCACAATTAGGGTTGCCAGATCTCCCCTGGGTGCCAGCGGGGGGCAATGCTCCCTCTAAGCTGTGGAGCCTTGTGAGCAAAAATCCTACTTTGTGAGCTACTGGCATTAACGTTGTGAGTGAGCGATTTGGCTGCTGCATAAATTAGTTTGCCCTGGAGCCATCCTTCCTGAGCGAAGACAAAAAGGTGTGACCCGGAGGCTAAAAAACTGTGAGCTAGCTCACACTAACTCAGCTTAGAGGGAACACTGGCAGGGGGGTGCGGGGGTAGGGTTGCTGAGATTTGGGTGGGGGCTGGGAAGTACAGAGACTTCCATGGGGTACAATTGTTGGAGCGAGCGACTTGGCATGCCTGGACATTGGGGGGCGCTACATCACTCAAAGTGTGTATAGGTCAGGGATCGTTTCGTAGAAAAAGAGCTAGGGGAACTCATTAGCATAACTCATTAGCATATGCCACACCCCCTGACATCACCAGAAGTGTGTCATAAGGCCACACCCACTGCCATCACCGGAAGTGTTATAACGATTGAAGGGGCAGCAGTAAGATGTCACAATACACAAAGATTGCTGCAATAGTGCATACAATACAAATAATTATAAACAATAGTTAGACTCTGATAGCAATAAACTTCATGTTGTTTTAATCTTGGTCTTTCAATAACAGGACGCCATCAGACAATGAGTGATGACGTCAGGGAGAACAGAGGACGAACTTCCCGAGCTACCGTTCGTTTCGATGTCTCTTTTTCAAACAACGGTTTCAGTTCTGCATCCGTGCATAGCAAAATCTAACAGTGGACTCTCTGGAGTTCAATAATTCTTCAAGAGCTCTTAACAAACAAGTATAATTCTAAGTCGGATGATCAGGGTCCGGCAGTGGACCTGCAAGGCCGGTGGGAGTGCGAGGAAGCCCCGCCAAGGCCCTCCCTGGCCCCAGGCAGGCAGGGGTGGGGAGAGGCGGGGAGGAAGCAACTTACCCTCCCTCTTCTCCTGCCTCCTCCTGGCTGAATGAGGGCCAGAAGCGGGGTGGCCGGAAGGGGGGGCGGGGCTTCGTCATGTGCCCCGCCCCCCGCACCTCACCCGGGGGAACTGCGATCCCCCGCGATCACCCCCGAATTGACCTCTGGTACAGGTGTTATCTCTTTGAATAGGATGCCTCTCTTTGCTTAATCTGGGAGCTGCCCTCTGACCCCTTCTGTGTCTCTCTTACTTTGTCTTCTCACTCACTGCACATGGCCTTCCATGGAGACCCATGTCTCTGCAGGTCTCTCCTGTAAATACAATGCCCTCATCCCCCCACACACATGATACCGGACAAACTGGCCATTGGTGACAGGGAAAGTACTCTTTAGATCAGGCTTCGTTCTCTTCTTTTGACTGCAACCTGAATGTGAAGTGGATCTACTTGAATAAATGTAAGTTTACCTCTTTTTTGCAATTTACTTCTCGGGAGATTTATTTAATGTAGCCAGTATCACACTTCTACGACTGGCCAAAACTCTGCTATGGCCCTGTTCACACGCGGAATTTGCGGCAGGAGGGGCACGAATGTCGGGCGGAGTATACGGGCGCGATCACAAGGACACATCTGGCAAGCGTAGCACACCCATCGCCGACCCGTAGCATCCGCCCGAAAATTTGGAGTTAAAAAAATACCCGGGAAAGCCTACTAGCAAACGGTTTGCTACGGGCTGTCGACGGAATACCTATGTGTGATCGCTCAAGTACGCTCTTGACATGCGCCGAAAACACCTGCCGACAAACAAAACCCCACTTTGCCGTGGCGGCATCTGATCGCATGCTGGTGCATTAAATTACACCAGCGCGAAAAGCCACGCCTCCCCCCCGCGTTATCTGGCCCATGTGACTGGGGTCTATATTAAGCAAATATCTGGATAACAATGCCATAGAGTCCACCCTACAAGCAGACTTTTTCTCCAGGGAAACTGATCTTTGTAGTCTGGAGATGAGCAATAATTCCAGGGGACCCCCCCCCCCCGGTCCCACCTGGAGTCTGGCATCACCAATGCCATTTAAGCATCCGTATCTTTGTGGAGCAAAAGGAGCTGCGGTGGCTCAAGTGGTTAAGACACTCAACTGCAGGCTGTGGAAGGTCAGCAGTTCAGCAGTTCGAGACCCGAATGTGCCACATGATGGAGGGAGCTCCCATCTCTAGTTCCAGCTCCTGCCAACCTAGCAGTTCGGAAGCAAGAAATTGCAAGTAGATAAATAGGTACCACTTTGGTGGGAAGGTAAGAGCGTTCCGTGCGCCTTGGTGTTTAGTCATGCCGGCCACATGACCACGGAAACGTCTTCGGACAGCGCTGGCTCTTCGGCTTTGAAACGGAGATGAGCACCGCAACCCTAGAGTCAGATTCGACTGGCTTTCGAGCAAGGGAACCTTTACCTTTACCTTTACCTATCTTTGTGGCAGTGCAGTATCATGAGACGTAGTCCTAACAGCGTTGCAGAGGAGTCGTGTTGCTGTTGTGTTTGCTCTCTGGGGTATATACGCGGAAAGGCGGTCCCTCAGGTATGTTGAACCCTGGCCATATAGGGCTTTATAGAAAGAAACACATCTCATCTAAATCACTGGTTCGAATGCTTTGATCACCCCCCCTTCCTTTTGTGCAACCTTAGCGTCCGTGTCCAAATTCACGTGCTGCTCTTTACTCCAACGACTGTATTCTATAAATGCTGAGTGCATGGTTTCATTGATCACATACTCGAACACAAAAAGCGATGTGTGCTACCTCCTGGAATCGCCATAAACAAAGGATAGAATCACACGCCCTTCATCCCACAGAATTCATCCCCTCGCTTCTGGAGCAAAGAGTCAGAGAAGTTAATCATCCCATAAAAACATTTTATGCCAAATTCCAAGTTTAATCATCGTGCTTATATGATCTGCATTTAGGAAGCTGGTTGTGTCCTTGAAATGAGGGAGAGTTTTACTGTTCCTTTTTAGGGAGAAGAAAGTAAGGAATCAGCTGCCTAGGGAGGTGGTGAGCTCCCCCTCACCGACAGTCTTTAAGCAGGGGCTGGACAAACCCTTGTCAGGGATGCTCTAGGCTGATCCTGTATTGAGCAGGGGGTTGGACTAGGTGGCCTGTCTGGCCCCTTACAACCAGGCCCGTAGCTAACATGGGGCCCACGGGCCTGGCCCCCTTGTGTTTCTTCTGGGCCCCCTCCCTCCAGGGCTGCCCTCAAAGTGCTCCAACTTACCACCTGCACTGTACTTCCATTTAATTAGCTGGCGGGTCCCCCAAGGCCCCCTCCCAAAGAATTCCCTAGCTACGGGGCTGCTTACAACTCTGTGATTCTAGGATTCTATGAACTTATTTGCCCTGAAAAGACAATCCCTGCAGGTTCCAAAATCCACCAAACAAGAACCTATTTGCAAACCATATTTTAAAAACGAATGAAGCCAAGTATTTAAGGTCACCTGAGGCGGATGAAAGGTGAAAGGGCAGATCTTGTTATGGATGAAGCAAATGGCTAATCGCTTTGGAGGCTATGAATCTGGAAGACAAATTCTTTTTTTTAAATAGCATTTTTATTGTGTTTTATATATTTTTACATCCTGTATTACTTGTTAGTTGTATATAGTATCTCTCAACAACATCTAATAAACAAGAAGAGAAGTGTTATCGATGCATACAATACTTGTTAATAAAACACAAAGTCTCTATATTTCTGAGGTAGTGCATACAATCGGGGTTGACAAGCAGTAAGATATTCAAAAAACACAAACCATTTTTCGAAAAAATTATTAACACCTTTCGGATTGTCAAAAGCTATTAATTGCATACCGATATTATCTGAAACTATCAAGTCCCACAGTTTAGATCTCCATTGTGACAGATTTGGTACCTTAAAAGCAATTAAGTTTTTTGCAACCATTAGCATAGTAGAAATTAACTCTTCGTTCTGTTTAGACAGCTTCAGACCTGGCCCAAAATGTAACAAAAGAGATGCAGGTGTATTTGGAATCTCATAATTAGTTATTTTCTTTATTTCAGCAATGACCGTAGTCCAAAACTTTTAAATTTGGGGACAATCCCACCAGCAGTGTACTAATGTGCCTTTATTACCGCAACCTTTCCAACACAAGGGAGTAGTTTTGTATTTACAATGGAACAACTTGTCAGGGGTAAGGTACCACCTTGCGAATAATTTGTAGTGCTGTAATTTCAAATTCATATCTCTAGTTTTAAACATACTGGAAGACCAAATTGTCCGCCATTGCGCCTATGTAAAGGTAACTCCGCAATCCTTCTGCCGTGGGATGTGTATGTGGTATATTAGGGGTGCCAGACAGGTCCTTCCTGGTCACTGGCAGCGGATGGGGCGGAGGAAGTAGAGTTGTCAGTTCCAGGTTGGGAAACTGCTGGAGATTATGGGATGGAGCCTGGGGAGGACAAGGATGTCAGTGGGATACAATGCCACAGAGCCCACCCTCCAAAGCACCCATTTTCTCCAGGGGAACTGATCTCTGTGTAGTCTGGAGATGAGCTGTAATTCCACGGGATCCCCGGGTCCCACCCGGAGGCTGGCCTCCCTATATGTTTGTGGCAGTTCTTGCGGATTCATTACAACAAGCAATATGTACGATCTTGGATACGTATCCTTAGTTGCTGATGAAATGAATACGAGGGAAAGATTTCCAAAGAGCAGACAGACAGACAGATAGCGTCATTCTTGCCACAACGAGGAAGCAAGAATAAAACCGTAGAAAATGCTGTGACTGCAATCACGATCCAAGCATCATTTCTCCGAGTCCAGCCCAAATGTGTAATGTGAGCCCCACCCTTGGATTCCAGCACAGACTTCACAATCTCGTGAGTCATAAAAGAAACAAAATCTAGTTTGGTCCTGAATTGTCATATGATGCTGCCTTAAACCGAGGCCAGATCGCGAGCCCTGATAGCTCAGTATTGTCAGCTTGACCTTGCATCAGCTTTTGGCAAGAGGCTGGGGCACCTTTGCATGCAGCAGGTCGCAGGTTCAATCCCTGGCATCTCCAGGTAGAAAAGACCAGGAAGTAGGCTGATACAAAAGACCTCCATCTGAGACCCTGTGGAGTCACTGCCTTACAGAAAGTAAAGCAGGCACCAGGTGAGCATCAAGGCTGTTGTTCCAAATGCAAGGTGCAATTCAAAGATGCCCTTTCTCCAGAGTTCCTCTGCATTGAGCTCAGATACATATTGTGTAGTGGCAGCTTTACCAGAGGGGCCATGGCTCAGTGGCAGAGCCTCTGCTTTGCATGCAGAAGGTCCCAGGTTCAATCCCTGGCATCTCCAGTTAAATAGATCTGGTAGTAGGTGATGTGAAGGAGCTCAAGCAGTCTTTTGGTGGTGCTGTGGAAAAACAGTGGCCAGACTGAGGGGCTATTGTCATAGGACTCAGCCAACCCAGGTTTAAATCTTATTTCAGCCACAAAAATCTCAGCCCAACCTACCTCACAAAGTTGTTGTAAAGTTGTGGGGAGGGGAAGGGAAAGGCGATTGTAAGCCGCTCTGAGACTCCTTCGGGTAGTGAAGGGTGGTTCATAAATCCAAATCTTCTTCTTGAAAATGGGGATGGGCAAATGGAAGGCTTCAGCCTCTCTGCCCTGTTGTTGGCCCTCCAGAGGAACTGTTTGGCCACTGTGTGAGACAGGATGCTGCAAGAGATGGACCATTGGTCTGATCCATCAGGGCTCGTCTGATGTTCTTATTAGGAGAAGTCCTCGGCCTCTCTGCCCTGTTTTTGGCCCTCCAGAGGAACTGGTTGGCCACTGTGTGAGACAGGATGCTGGACTAGGTGGACCACTGGATTCATTCCAGGGCTCTTCTTATGTTCTTATCGAGGGAGAGAACATGTCTATTGTCTTTGGAGGAAGAGTAGGATGCACATGCAATAGATGGTATCTAGGATCAAGCTAAGCAGAGTCGCCCCTGGCAAATATTTGGATGGGACACCACCAAGGAGGTCCAAGGTCACTTCACAGAGGCAGGCAATGGCAAACCACCTCTGAACATCTCTTGCCTTGAAAACCCGGTGAGGGGTCATCATAAGTTGGCTGTGACTTGATGGCGCTTTCCGCCACCACCACCTGGATCATGCTGGTTGCACTTAGGGGAAAAAATGGCATCGCCCGTGTGATCTGGAACACATCCTCTGTGTGACCATAAGCTGGTAGACAGCTGCAGAGAAAGATGATCAGATAGATCTGGAGATTCTTGTGAATTGTCACACCATTCCCAGGATGTTGAACTGGCTCATCGGGGGGAGGGAGGGCATTTATGAAGGACCTGAGTTGTACCGCCTCCACTTGGAAAACTACTTAGGGCATGCCAGCCTCGAAGTGGACCTGGTGATCCCCTGGAATTACAGCTCATCTTCAGACTACAGAGATCAGTTCCCCTGGAGAAAATAGCTGCTTTGGAGGGTGGGCCCTGTGGCATTGTACCTCACTGAGGTCCCTGTCCTCCCCAGGCTCCACCACCAAATCTCCAGGAGTTCCCCAACCTGGATCTGGCAACCCCCCCCCCCATCCCCCGCCAGTGGCCAGGTGGGACCTGGCAACCCAGTCTATGGATTGTAGTCAGGACTATTTTTGGGCAGGAACGCACAGGAACGGAGTTCCGGCTGGCTTCAGAGTTGGCCATGCTCACTACAGCCAAAACCTCTGTGTGCCTGGCTACAGAGGGAAGGCCTGGAGAGCGACCCCCCACCCGGCGACTCCAAGGCAAGCAGGCTAGGGGGGTTTAAACTGCCTTCCGGTAGTCACAAAGACTTGCAAACACTGATGATTCAGGCCATTTCCTGGCAGCAGCCATGAAGAAACCCATGCCGACCAATGAAGAAAAGGTGAGTCTCAGAGGATGTCTCCTCTGGAGATCCCCCAGAATTACAACTCCAGACAGCAGAGATCTGTCTCCCTGGAGAAAATGGCTGCCTTAGACTGTGGACTCTGTGGCATTATATTCAGCTGAGGCCTCTCCCTTCTACGAACTCTACCCTCCTCAGGCCATGAATTTTCTAGGAATTTCCCACCCTTGAGCTGGCAACCCTTGTCAGGCCTGCCCCAGGCCTCCCTCCTGCAAAGCTGTTGGGTGTGGCCTATTATACTAATGAGTTCCTGCTGGGCTTTTTCTACAAAACGAGCCCTGACTGTAGTCGCAAAGACTTGCAAACACTGATGGTTCAGGCCATTTCCTGGCAGCAGCCATGAAGAAACCCATGCCGACCAATGAAGAAAAGGTGAGTCTCAGAGGATGTCTCCTCTGGAGATCCCCCAGAATTACAACTCCAGACAGCAGAGATCTGTCTCCCTGGAGAAAATGGCTGCCTTAGACTGTGGACTAATCTTATAAACCTCAATCATGTCACCCCTCAGTCGTCGTTTCTCCAAGCTAAAGAGCCCCAAGCGCCTTAACCTTTCCTCATAGGGAAAGTGTTCCAACCCCTTTATCATTCGAGTTGCCCTTTTCTGTACTTTTCCCAAAGCTATAATATCCTTTTTAAGGTGTGGTGACCAGAATTGCACACAGCATTCCAGATGCTCATTTTATCATTTTTGACTTTTTTTAAAGGTTTCACATTTCACATACAGGTGCTCATTTTATCATTTTCGACTCCTTTTAAAGCTACAGGTGCTCATTTTATCATTTTCGACTTTTTTTAAAGGTTTCACATTTTCCTGCAAACCTAGGGCCCTCTTCATGTTTGTAGAAAGACCTGTCTTGCCTGTTCACAGCGCCAGTCACTGGATTTAAGTACCTAAAAGACATCCCGATTTCACTAACAGAATATAAGATCTTTCCAGTAATGGCGTCATATTAATGGATGGGCAGCTGGTGATTCCCTCCTAGCCAACAGAAACATCTGTAATCTTTGCATTAGACCCCAGGACTTAGATGTGTTTTAGTATTTCTGAGCACAAACTCATCAGAAGTTAGCTCTAGTTAGTACTTGGATGGGAGTCCAGCAAGGAAGTCCAGGGTTGCTATGCAGGGGCAGGCAGTTGCAAACCACCATAAGTCAGCTGCAACTTGACAACACATCATGCTCCAACTTACCCTGACCTAGATGACTCAGGCTAGCCCAATGTCATCGGAAGCAGCGCTCCCTCTAAGCTGAGTTAGTGTGAGCTAACTCACAGTTTCTTAGCCTCCGGCTCACACCTTTTTGTCTTCGCTCAGGAAGGAGGGCTCCAGAGCAAACTCATTGATGCAGCAGCCAAATCACTCGCTCACAACGTTAATGCCAGTAGCTCACAAAGTAGAGTTTTTGCTCACCAGACCCCCCAGCTTAGAGGGAGCATTGGTTGTCACAGCTGACTACGGTAAGGCACACGCCAGCTCCTTCATTCATTCCAGTGGAAGGCAGGGAGCGCCATCCACACGGATGTATATCCATGGGTATGCCCTCTTCCATTAGAATGAATGGGAAAGCTCTAAGGTTGCCAACTTCCAGATGGAGGACTGGAGATCTCCTGGAGTTACGACTGATCTCCAGATGACAGAGATCAGTTCCCTTGGAGGAAATGGCTACTCTGGACGATGGACTCTGTGGAATTACATCCCACTACAGTCCCTTCCCTTCCCAAACCCCACCCTCCCCAGCAGAGGTCATTTCCGGGGGGATCGCG
>NW_015161987.1:315813-326945 GCF_001447785.1 Gekko japonicus | reverse complement strand
GGGGATCGCAGTTCCCCCGGGTGAGGTACGGGGGGCAGGGCACATGATGAAGCCCCGCCCCCTGCTTCCGGCCGCCCCGCTTCCGGCCCTCATTCAGCCAGGAGGAGGCAGGAGAAGAGGGAGGGTAAGTTGCTTCCTCCCTGCCTCTCCCCACCCCTGCCTGCCTGGAGCCAGGGAGGGCCTTGGCGGGGCTTCCTTGCACTCCCGCCGGCCTTGCAGGTCCACCGCCGGGCCCCTCATGGGGCTCAGCAGTGGAGCTGCAAGGCCGGCGGCAGCCGGGACCGTTGGGGGTGGGGTGTGTGGCCTTATGACACACTTCCGGTGATGTCAGGGGGTGTGGCATATGCTAATGAGTTATGCTAATGAGTCCCCCTAGCTCTTTTTCTACGAAATGACCCCTGCTCCCCAGGTTGCATCCCTAAATATCCAGGAATTTCTCAGTCTGGAGTTGGCAACCCCATAAAGCTCTTAGGTGTGTGTGTGTGGGGGGGGGTTTCCTTCTGGTGCAAAGCCCTGCAAGAAGGAAGCTCGATCCCAGTGACAGCATTTTGCCTTGTGTTCTTTGGCCAATTAATTTCAGTTCCGGTTTCAGCACCAGGAAACCGGGTGCCATAAACTGGTAGTAAACAAACACTGGCCCCAGCGAACTGTAAAATCCAGCATCAAAAAGCACTCATTATTTCCGTTTCCGATTTGCTCCTTCGGGCAGCCAAACCTCCCCTCCCCAGGCTCGTATTTTATTTCTGGAAAACAAAACTGACCAGGAAGGAAACTCCAGAACACAACGTGCAGTTGACCTTTCTCAAAACTTTCTTCGAGCAAATTCTGTGTTATCCTAAACCTCTCGCTGAAAGCCCCGAATATCTCTAACAAAAGGGGATTAAATACAGTCTATGGTACAAAGTGTTCACAGGTATTTGCCCCATCGTCATAGCTTTCGACTTCCAGCCTTTTGATTCTGCTCCCCCGGGGCAGGTATGCAACCAAATGCAACACCTGAAGCATCTGTTTTGGGAGTAGGGTGGCCAGCAATGCTTTAAACAGAGATTAATGGAATGCTGTCTCTCTCCCTGCCATGAAGAGCTTCATCCACCCATTTGCACACATTAGGCCTCTATTAAAGGGACAGGGACAACAGTTTCCCCAGGTCTGTTGGGCAATCCTAATTGGTATGGGTCGCTGGTGACCAAGATTGAGTTAATCCGTGCCTTAGTATTCACTATTACTATGTTACAAGTGCGAAAGTTGGACCTCCCAAAAGACAAACCAGTCGATTCTAAATCAAATCAAGCCTGAACCCCCCCCCCCCAGGAGCTAAAATGATGAAACAGAGGCTCTCGTACTTTGGTCACATGATGAGAAGACAAGAGTCACTGGAAAAGACAATAATGGTAGGAAAAGTTGAAGGCAGCAGGAAAAGAGGAAGACCCAAGAGGAGATGGATGGACTCAATGAAGAAGAAGAAAGAGGAGGAGGAGGAGGAGACTGGATTTATACTCTGCCCTTCACTTGGAGTCTCAGAGTGGCTTACAATCTCCTTCCCTTCCTCTCCCCACAGCAGACACTCTGTGAGGTAGGTGGGGCTGAGAGAGCCCTGAGAGAACTGCTCTTGAGAGAACAGCTCTGAGAGGACTGTGACTGACCCAAGGTCACCCAGCTGGCTGCATGTGGAGGAGCGGGGAATCAAACCTGGTTCTCCAGATTAGAGTCTGCCGTTCTTAACCACTACACCAAACATGGCCTTCAGTTTGCAAGACTCGAGCAAGGCCGTGAACAGTAGGATGTTTTGGACAACATTTGGACAGTGTTGCCATAATTCAAAGGCAACTTGATGATGCACATGTGCACACACACACACACTCAGCATCTTGAATGGAGGCCAGGCTGGAGTCCAGGGCCACTGGAAGGTCTAGGTAGGATTCAGAATTGACTGCTGGAATTGGCCTTGAAGTCCTATGGGTCCCAGGTTCAGTTTATTTTTGAGAGCAGCTGTTCTTCTACAAGCTTCTGTGGAACCTCGTACTTGGGAAAGTATTATGTACCCAAATAGCATCATCATCGTCGTCATCACAGAGGGGTTCAAAGCAATGCATACATGCCTCCCCATTTTATCCTTACAACAGTACTGTAGTGTAGGTTAGGTTGAGTGACAGTACCTGGTGGTCCAGTAAGCTTTTGTGGTTGAGTGTAGATTTTAACCTGGCTATCCACAATGGATACCTAAACCTAAACAGCATGATACAAAGTAGAGACATCACCCTGCCAACAAAAGTCCGCATGGTCAAAGCAATGGTATTCCCAGTAGTCATGTATGGCTGCGAGAGTTGGACTGTAAGGAAGGCCGAGCGCCGAAGAATGAATTCTTTTGAACTATGGTGCTGGAGAAGACTCTTGAGAGTCCCTTGGACTGCAAGAAGATCCAATCAGTCAATCCTCAAAGAAATCAACCCTGACTGTTCCCTGGAAGGCCAGATAATGAAACTGAAGCTCAACTACTTTGGCCACCAAATGAGAAGGGAGCACTCACTGGAGAAGACCCTGATGCTGGGAAAGATTGAAGGTCAAAGAAGACGGGGACAGCAAAGGATGAGATGGTTAGACAGTGTTATCGACGCAAAGCACATGAAATTGAGCAAACTTCAGAGGACGGCGAAAGACAGGAGGGCCTGGCGTGATCTTGTCCATGGGGCCGCGAAGAGTCGGACTTGACTGTGCGACTGAACAACAACAAATGCACAATGGAAAGGTCTGACTACTACCCCCAGCTAACTGTCTTCATAGGAAGCTCTTCTGTGTCTTCTTTTCATCAACATCTCTGTGAAAGACAGGTCCGATGCTTCCTCTCTCAGAGTGCCGCCAAGCCAATGAAAGCTGACGGAACGCCAGGGGAAGGCTGACAGCACAGTTAGAGCAGGGAGAGCTATGGGAGAGTGAGAGGGATTTGAGTCTGTGAATGAAAGAGCGTGAGTTGGAAGCCGGCTGTAAGAAAGATAGTTTGTAAGAACAAAGCCTTGGGGATCAAGAAAAAGAAGAAGAGTTGGTTTTATACCCCGCACTTCACTACCGGAAGGAGTCTCAGAGCGGCTTCCAATCACCTTCCTTTCCTCTCCCCACAACAGACACCCTGTGAGGTAGGTGGGGCTGGGAGAGCTCTGAGAGAATTGTGACTGACCCAAGGTCACCCAGCTGACCCAAGGTTCTCCAGATTAGAGTCAACTGCTCTTCGCTGCTATACCAAACTGGGGCTGCGGTCGCACGGAGCATTAGCCACGCTACAGAGACGGAAGATAGGTGGATTTTCCGGGCACGATCAAACCGCAACATCTGGGAAGCGTAGAGCTCCCATAGTGAACCTGAGGCTTCCTGCCGAAGATGTGCTGTAAAAAACTAGTACCTCCGAGGTACTAGTTTCCAGAAACCGCGGGGCAAGGGCGGGCATCTGATCACTTTTCCGGTGGTAGCTCGTGGCATCCGGCACCCGCCCATGTCCCGTCGCGAAAAGGTGTTTTTTTCCCAAGTCTCCACGGGATGCACACAAGCACCCAACGGCGCATGCACACAGTTCGGTTTAAAAAAAACTACAACCCCCGCCGCGCTGCTTCCTTGCCGCGCCTCGGGATTGACGTATGATCGGCACCTCCCCCCGAACCACAGGACATCGGCGGGACGTTTGCTCCGGCGGCCGCGCGGTAGTTCGGTACATGGTATCTGTGTGCCTATAGTACTCCAGTGTCGTGTAAAGTTCTGAATAACAGTTAACTCCTTTTTGTTCATCCCTGCTGACTGAGTGTGAGTTGTCTCAGGGGAAGAAACCACACACACAAACCAGTCAGGCCTCAGCCTTGATATATATTTATGTAAATAGTGGCAGCGTGAAAGGGAGGGCAGTGGAGAAGTGGGTACCAAATAGGGTTGCCAGTTCCCCCTCGGGGGGCGGGGAAACCCCCGCCCGAGAGGCCCATTCACCGCCAGCCTGGATCGGGCCGCCGGGGGGAACCCCATCCCCAAAGTGTGCAATGTGCCCGGCCTGAAGACGTCATCCGGAGGTGACCTCATCACATCGGGCACATTGCAGGGGGATGCTCTATCATTCGAGGGAGGTTCGGAACTCCCCCCGCTTTTTCATCAGTACGACTTGGCCCAAAAGCAGGGGTTCTGCCATCCCTACATCCTGACACAGGCCTAGGCCTAGTTTTCTTGCCAGTAAGTCGCCCTCCAGCCAGCTGATTGGTGCCAGGGGGAAGGGAAGGGGCCCTGGAACAGAGGATTCCTTCCACGGCCGGGGCCTGGTAGCTCTAGATTCGGGGGGGGCATGGTCTGGGAAGGGGAGGGACCTCAGTAGGATACAATGCCATAGAGTCCACCCTCCTAACTAACCATTTTGTCTAGGGAAATTGATCTCTGCAGGCTGGAGATGAGTTGTAATTCTGGGAGGTCTCCAGGCTGGAGGCTGGCAACCTAGGGTCACCAGGTTGGAAAATACCTGGAGACTTTGGGGGTGGATCCGGGAGAGGGTGGGGCTTGGGGAGGGGGAGGGGCCTCAGCATGGGACAATGCCATAGAGTCCACCCTCCAAATAGGGTTGCCAAGTCGATCGTACTCACCGGCGGGGGAGCCTCGCCGCGCTCTGGGAGCTGCTGCTGGATGCGTGCGCAGGAAGTGACGCGCGACGTAGAGCATGTTGGGGGCGTGACCCCGATCGTTGGACCATAGAGTTTTCCCTCCGACGATCGGGGCCACGCCCTCAACGTGATCTACGTGGTTGTGTCACTTCCTGTGACGCATGTGTCACTTCCTGTGACGCAACCATGCTGCGCTTCGGGGGGCGGGGTTCCCCCCGGGGCCCGATTCCGCGGCGGTGGAAATCGGGCCTCCAAAGCAGGGGTTTACCCGCCTGCCCCCCGCCCCCACTTGGCAGCCCTACCTCCAAAGCAGCCGTTTTCTCCAGGGGAGCCGATCTCTGTCAGCTGGAGATCAGTTGTAAAAGTGGGGGATCCCCAGGCCCCACCTGGAGGCTGACAACCCTATGGCAACCACGGGCCAATCGTTCGGGTGCTGCCAGGCTCTCCTCTTTCTTCCTTTTTTTCCGGCTGCAGCAGCCCAGCACAGCGACCCCTCTGGAATGTGACTCATCCTCGTTTGCAGTGGAACCCAACCGACAGTAGTGAGTGATTCACACTGTATCCAGGTCAACAACGGAGCCTGCGGGAGACTGGGAGGAAATAAAACAGCTTGCACTTTTCAACCCCGGGCGCTTCAAGACAAAGGGCCTTCATAGAAAACCACCTCCCAAACAGCAGGACCACCAGCAGCAAGGAAAGTCAAGGCAAAGCTTTGCGAATGGCAAGGAGGCTCGGGGAAACAAAAGCTCGGGGCATTTCCCACATGCTCAGAGGAATGCAGAAGGGGGCGGGGGTCAAGGCTGAACTGCCAAGAGACCCATCGGAAGTCAGCGCAGCTCGGAAGGGCTGTGAATGGGCTGTTTGTTCTGCCTGAAAGCCACGGCAAATTAGGAAGTCCCTTTCTCAGATTTATCTTCAAGGCGGCTGGCAAATTTGCACTCTTTTTTGTATGCTGCTCCTACGAGACCCAGGTGCCGCATGACGGAGTGAGCTCCCGTCTCTAGTTCCAGCTCCTGCCAACCTAGCAGTTCGAAAGCAAGAAATTGCAAGGAGATAAATAGGTACCACTTCGGTGGGAAGGGAACAGCGTTCCGTGCGCCTTGGTGTTTAGTCATGCTGGCCACATGACCATGGAAACGTCTTCGGACAGCGCTGGCTCTTCGGCTTGGAAACGGAGATGAGCACCGCAACCCTAGAGTCGGACTCGACTGGCTTTTGAGCAAGGGAACCTTTACCTTTACCTACGGTTTCTAGGTTACATACCACCTCTGGAGAAGACGAGGGACGAGGCAATGAGAAGAAGGAAACATCTCTCTCCTTTTGGCCATCCTTATCATCTCCCTCCTGTTTTCTTGCCTAATCCATTTCGTAGGGTTGCCAGCTCTGGGTTGGGAAATACCTGGAGATCTTTGGACCGGAGCCCTGGGAGGGCAGGTACCTCAGCAGGGTATAGTGCCATAGAGTCTACCCTCCAGAGCAGCCATTTTCTCCAGGGACCTGATCTCTGTAGTCTGGAGCTCCAGACCCCACCTGGAGGCTGGCAACCTGGAGCAGGCAGTGGTCCTCAACATGGAGCTGATGGGGGCCTCATACCCACCAATGTATTTTCTGGAGCACACTTGCATCTTCCCAAAGCAAAGAGCTGATCATGGCTTTCCTCCATCTCATTGAAGTGGAAGGTTAAGAGCATAAAAGCATAAGTGAAGCCATGTTGGATCAGGCAAATGGCCCATCATCCAGCACTCTGTGTCACACAGTGGCCAAAACCCAGGTGCCATCGGGATGTCCACCAGCGGGGCCAGAACTCTAGAAGCCCTCCCAACGTTGCCCCCCCCCCCAAGCACCAAGAATACCAGAGCATCACTGCCCTGGACAGCGGCTTCCATCTGTACCTTATGTCTAACAACCACTGATGGACTTCTGCTCCAAGAAGACCCCAGGAGACATCATTCAGTGTTTTCCTCTGGTGCCCACTTCCCTCTTCCCCAAAGCAGGGCCAAACCCTGGCTTTCCTTCAACTTGTTGAATGGGCAGTTCTCAAAAAGAGCTCAGGAGTAGGGTTGCCAGGTCTGAGTTGGAAAGACCTGGAAAAAAAAAAGACCAGGAGAGGGCGGGGTTTGGGGAGGGGCCTCAGCATGGCGCA
This sequence comes from Gekko japonicus, assembly GCF_001447785.1. Lineage (NCBI taxonomy): Eukaryota > Metazoa > Chordata > Lepidosauria > Squamata > Gekkonidae > Gekko > Gekko japonicus. Next base: position 320,180 of record NW_015161987.1, on the reverse strand, counting down.
ATGCCATAGAGGAGTCCACCCTTCAAAGCAGCCATTTTTCTCCAGGGGAGCTGATCTCTGTCAGCTGGAGATCACTTGTAAAAGCAGGAGATCTCCCTATCTGGAGGCTGGCCACCCTACTCAGGAAACAACAACAAGGACCCAGCAACCCTAGAGAATAGAACAAGACAAAAAAGTTGCCGAACAAGTTCAATATACTTATGCAAAATATTAGTAATTTAATACATGTTCTTTTTTGTTTCAGTAGCTGCACATCCAGTGACCGAAGTCCCAACAAGACGAACTTGCTCGAGATTTTAGCTGTTCGTTTCAACCAAAGTCTTCATCACATCTCAGTTTGTAGTCATTCTTTCTGTTCACAAAGTCAATTCACGAGTGGCTGAACACAGCTCCCAACTGATATTAGAATTTTCTGATAACAGGCAGGCAGGGGTGGGGAGAGGCAGGGAGGAAGCAACTTACCCTCCCTCTTCTCCTGCCTCCTCCTGGCTGAATGAGGGCCGGAAGCGGGGCGGCCGGAAGCAGGGGGCGGGGCTTCGTCATGTGCCCCCCCCCATACCTCACCCGGGGAAACTGCGATCCCCCGCGATTCCCCCCGAAATGACCTCTGCATTTCACCAAAAGAAATAGAATAAGGATAGGTCAGTCTGCCCTTGGACATACAGGTGGATGCACTTCCGTTTTACCCTTTGGCTTTTAAAATTGCAAGGGAGCATTCATTGTCTGGAATGGCGAGTTAAACATTCCCGGTCTTTTGGCTGCTCCGAAAGCGCGACTGATGCGCCTGCTCAGGCTTGCTGGGGTTTTCTAAATCGGAGTCTTGTTTCTTCGGCTCGCAGTCCTGTCTGGATTTAGCATTCATTTGTCAACGGCTCCAGACCTTTTAAGGAAATGGATACATAAACAGCCCGGCTTCTGTTTTGCTGGAGTAGCCATTTGTTTTTTTTAAAAAAAAAATTCTTTCTGTCAAATAAATGCTCTCTTCTGTTCGGACGCTTCTTGGAATCATGAAGACAGCCTTTGTTGTCGGACCTGAAAGCAGCGATGCTAGCTACCCTTTAGGGTCGCCAGCCTCCAGGTGGGGCCTGGGGATCTCCTGCTTTTACAGCTGATCTCCAGCTGACAGAGATCAGCTCCCCTGGAGAAAAGGGTTGCTTTGGAGGGTGGACTACTCTATGGCATTTTACCATATTGAGGCCCCTCCCCTCCCCAAACCCCGCCTTCTCCTGGATCCGCCCCCCAAAGTCTCCAGGTATTTTCCAACCCAGACCTGGCAACCCTACTACCCTCGCTGCCTGCAAAGGGCCTTTCCCTCCCGTTGCAGAGCCTGACCCGGCCGTTTGCATTTGAGAGAGAAGGAATGGTTGGAGGAACTGCTAGGTGTAGAACACAGATGTGAGCCAAGTCCATTGCAAAGGTCTGCACATTTCTACAACCCTTAACAGATCTTGATCATTCTGTAAAAACAAGAATGGAGAGCCAGTGTTGTGCAGTGGTTAGGGTTGTGTAGTAGTAGACCCAGGTTCGAATCCCTGCTCTGCCATAGAAGCTCATGAAGCTGCCTTAAACTGAATCAGACTCTTGGGTCCATCAAACTTAGTACCGTCTACTCAGACAGGCAGCAGCTCTCCAGGGTCTCAGGCAGAGGTCTTTCACATCATCTCCTACCTGATCCTTTTAACTGGAGATTGCAGGGATTGAACCTGAGACCTTCGGCATGCCAAGCGGATGCTCTGCCAGTGAGCCACAGCCAGGGCCAGCCCCAGCTTATTTTGCACCCTAGACGAGGATCCCTTCTGGTGCCCCCCCGTGCCACAGTGCCCCCCATGTGCTCCCTGGTCAGAGCCAGTGGGGGGGCTTTTGGTGGGGGGCGGGTGCAGTTTGGCACCCCTCGTCAGGGCGCCCAGAGAAGAGGCTGACCGGCGGGGCGCTCACAACCCGTTGCTCCCCTGGCCCTGCTGCTGCTGCTGCTCTTGCTGCAACTGCCAGTCCCCAGCCGCGAGGAAGAGGAGGAGGAGGAGGAGGAGAAGCGTTCTGCTGGGAAGCCAAGGGGGCAGGGAGGGAAATGTTAGTTGGCCAAAGAGGCAGCGGGTGGCAGAGGCCGTGGTGGGGGTCACCTGGCTGCAGAAATGCAGGGCTTTTGGCGGGGGGAGCGGGTGCAGTTTGGCGCCCCTAAGAGCTGGCGCACTCTAGGTGAATGCCTAGTTCGCCTAGTGAGCGAGCTGGCCCTGGCCACAGCCCCTCCCCTGTTAACCTTGGGCCAGTCAGGCGCTCTCAACCTAACTTCAGGGGGGTAGTCCTGTTGGTCTGAAGCAACAGAACAAAGTTTGAGTCCAGTGGCACCTTTAAGACCAACCAGGTTTAATTCTGGGCATTAGCTTTCCTGTGCATGCACATTGAAGTAGCTAAAGAAGTGTGCCTGCACATGGAAACTTATACCCAGTATTAAACTTTGTAGGTGCAACTGGACTCAAACTGTTTTCTCTCAGCCTTCCTTATATAGACAAAGTGTTAATTAGCTTCACCTCATATTTGCACTGAAATTTTAACACAGTTTGCTTGGGATGTCTCTCTCAAATTTATGAACCATTGGGTCATAGTTTTGGGGGGTTTTTTCCCTGAAGTGAAATTGGAGGCACAATTCACAATGACAGCCCTCCCCCTCCAAGTTTACTTTTAGAGCACAAAAGAGTAACAATTGCCTACCCTTAAGGAGGACTACTCAGTTTGAGTTGCCGTTCTGAGCACATTTAAGGATGTGGGGGAAGCACAGAGCATTGACTCATGCTGAGACACAACAGGCATACTCCTCTGCAGCCAGGAAATTCTTCTGCATTACAAGTGAATGATCCGATCAAGCTTAATACCATGGGGCTGATTGGAAAGGACCAGGACCGGAACAGTCACTCACACAGAAACAGTGGGGCAACCTCCCCTGCAGACAGGTGCTTTTTGCTCACAGTAATCTTAACTATTTAAAAATATTCCTTGCAACCCACTAGCTGTGACCTCACAGCACTCAGGTGTGTTCCTTGCAAACAGGTTGGGAATGACTGGTCTAATGGCTAATCACTCTTTAATGACTTAGAAAACAACTTTTAGCTCCTGTTGGCGACTTTTCTCCTGCCAGACAGAGATAAATTACTCTGTTTTCCACTCCAAGCGGTACCAAAGTTGTTTATTTCTTTTTGCTCAGCAAAAATTCACAATCAATCACACTTTTGCTGCTTGACGGCTGGCCAATCCCTCTGTGAATGTAAATATACCAAAGATACAGATAGGCAGGGGTGTAAAGTTGGGCAAAATTAAGGGGTATTCATGGGCACAGTCAATATTTCCCCCCTTCTGCCTCTCTGAGCAGGTCTGCCATAACTGAGAGCTCCCAAGATATGGGGAGTGTATGTGTAAAGTGCCATCAGGTCACAGCCAATTTATGGCAATCCAAGCAAGGGGCTTTCAAGGCAAGTTTGGGATAGTGGTTAAGTGCACGGACTGTAATCTGGGAGAACCGGGTTTGATTCCCCACTCCTCCATTTGCACCTGCTGGATGACCTTCGGCAAGCCATAGTTCTGATAAGAGCTGTCCTTGAAAAAGAGCAGTTTCTGTCAGAGCTCTCTCAGCCCCATCTACCTCACAGGGTGTCTGTTGTGGGGAGGGGAAAGGAAAGGAGTTTGTAAGCTGCTCTGAGACTCCCTTGGGCAATCCAATGAATCCAATCTCTTCCTCTTCAAGTGAGAAGCAGAGGGGGTTTGCCATTGCCTTCCTCTGCAGAGTCTTCCTTGGTGGTCTCACATCCAAGACTTATGGTGACCCCAGCAAGGGGCCTTCAAGGCAAGTGAGAAGCAGAGGGGGTTGGCCATTGCCTTCCTCTGCAAAGTCTTCCTTGGTGGTCTCACATCCAAGATTAATGGTGACCCCAGCAAGGGCCCCTTAAAGGCAAGTGAGAAGCAGAGGTGGTTGGCCATTGCCTTCCTCTGCAGAGTCTTCCTTGGTGGTCTCTCATCCAAGACTTATGGTGACCCCAGCAAGGGGCCTTCAAGGCAAGTGAGAAGCAGAGGGGGTTGGCCATTGCCTTCCTCTGCAGAGTCTTCCTTGGTGGTCTCCCATCCAAGACTTATGGTGACCCCAGCAAGGGGCCTTCAAGGCAAGTGAGAAGCAGAGGGGGTTGGCCATTGCCTTCCTCTGCAGAGTCTTCCTTGGTGGTCTCCCATCCAAGACTTATGGTGACCCCAGCAAGGGGCTTTCAAGGCAAGTGAGAAGCAGGGGGGGGGTTTCCCATTGCCTTCCTCTGCAGAGTCTTCCTTGGTGGTCTCACATCCAAGACTTATGGTGACCCCAGCAAGGGGCTTTCAAGGCAAGTGAGAAG
>NW_015161987.1:308222-315648 GCF_001447785.1 Gekko japonicus | reverse complement strand
GGCTTTCAAGGCAAGTGAGAAGCAAGAGGGGGTTTGCCATTGCCTTCCTCTGCAGAGTCTTCCTTGGTGGTCTCACATCCAAGACTTATGGTGACCCCAGCAAGGGGCTTTCAAGGCAAGTGAGAAGCAGAGGGGGTTTGCCATTGCCTTCCTCTGCAGAGTCTTCCTTGGTGGTCTCCCATCCAAGACTTATGGTGACCCCAGCAAGGGGCTTCCAAGGCAAGTGAGAAGCAGAGGGGGGTTGTCACTGCCTTCCTTCGCAGAGTCTTCCTTGGTGGTCTCCCTTCCATGTACCGACCCTGCTTAGCTTCTGAGATCTGACTAGATCAGGCTATTCCAAGCTGCCTTCCCTTCCCAAAACATGGAGGATGATGTCATTAGGAGGTCCCCACAATTATGATGCATCTCTTTGGCTGCTTTCCCACAGATGGGATAATGCACTTTCAATGCACTTCAGAGATCGTTTGCAACGGAAATCCACTTGCAAACAATTGCTAAAATGCATTATCCAATGTGGCTGCAAGTAGTGTGTTCCCTGTCCCCAGTAGGGTTGCCAACTGCCTGGAGAGAAAAAAAATGCCCTGTCCCATTAGTAGAGGTTCAGGGGGGCTTTTATTTACCTCCATGCCCTGAAAAGCATCAACTGACCATTTCCACACATTAACAGTGCAATCCTAACCAGAGTTATATCCGTTCGAGCCCATTGACTTCAATGGGCTTGGAAGGGTATAATTCTATTTAGGATTGCCTAGTAAGCATCTATTAACAGAACAAGACATTTTCTTCCCGGCCTTTTCCAGTTCTAGCCCCCAGTCTTCTTATTCCCAGAAATAGGTAAGGGGATATATACTGTAGGAATGAGTGGACCTTAGAATGCATAAAGATGTCTTCACAGAGTTCTTACAAAGGAAAAAAGTTAAAAAGGAGTGACAGAGGTCAGCATCTCCAAAAGAAAATAGGGGAAATTGGAGCATGTAAAAAGGGATTTGATGCCTTTTGTGCACTCTGTGATCAAGACGGGTAGCTGTCACTACTCACTTCTTCAGATACAGTGAGAATGTGAGTCCACCTATGCTTCTATCTTGGAAAGTGGAGTGATTTCACATGCCAAATGACAATAGACGAATGACAATAGCTGGTATGATTGGCTTAGGTGTGATAGGCAGAAGAGTAGTAGCCGCTATAGGTAACACTTTACCTATGAGGAAAGGTTAAAGCGCTTAGGGCTCTTTAGCTTGGAGAAACGACGACTGAGGCGTGACATGATTGAGGTTTACAAGATTATGCATGGGAAAGAACAGGTAGGGAAAGAGGTACTTTTCTCCCTTTCTCACAATACAAGAACTCGTGGGCACTCCATGAAATTGCTGAGCGGTCGGGTTAGAACGGATAAAAGGAAGTACTTCTTCACCCAAAGAGTGATTAACACATGGAATTCACTGCCACGGGAGGTGGTGGCGGCTACAAGGATGGAAGGCTTCAAAAGGGAATTAGATAGGCATATGGAGCAGAGGTCCATCAGTGGCTATTAGCCACAAGGTAACGATAGGGGCTCTGGGGCAAGTGATGCTCTGTCTTCTTGGTGCTTGGGGGGGCCAACAGTGGGAGGGCTTCTAATGTCTTGGCTCCACTGGTGGACCTCCTGATGGCACCTGGTATTTTTGGCCACTGTGTGACAGAGTGTTGGACTAGATGGGCCTTTGGCCTGATCCAACATTGGCTTCTCTTATGTTCTTATGAGCTGAGCAGGCCAGGTAGCCAGGAACCCAGGGGGTAGAATCCTTGCAAGTCAGTGGGCAAAGGAAGGGCATGCATGCAGGTTGCATGGGAGGTGTGCAGGTGGCAGGATGCCAGCCTCCAGGTGGGACCTGGGGATCCCCTGGAACGACAGCTCATCTCCAGACTATGGAGATCAGTTCCCCTGGAGGGTAGATTCTATGGCAGGGGTGTCAAACTCATTTGTTATGAGGGCTGGATCTGACATAAATGAAACCTTGTTGGGCCAGGCCCTTTGTGACATAAAATGTAATGCCAGGTAGCGGAGATATAAACTTTATAAAGGACACAAACACAAAGGGTATTTTTTTTACTTAAAATAAAAACATGCTTAAAACATTAGCACTCTTGCAATATTTTGTTTATTTAACAGTGTCTGATAACCGACACCTCTTGCTCTGAATTATTGCATTGAAATGCCTGTGCTGTTGCAGTCTCGAGTACGCTGTTCAGGTGTGTATCTGTAAGCTGCAAACCTACGATGACGCAGCAGCAGCAGAACTGGAAGAAGAATCAGGAGACAGCAAGTTCCACTGTGGGCCTGATAGAAGCCCTCTGGGGGCCTAGTCCAGCCCCCGGGCCGCATGTTTGACACCCTTGCTCTATGGCATTGTACCCCACGAGGTCCCTGTCCTCCCCAAGCTCCATCCCCAAATCTCCAGGAGTTAACCTGGGTGAGCTGTGATTCTGGGGGACCTCCAGGTCCCACCTGGAGGCTGGCATCCCTTGGGCCCCTGGCAGATGCCCCACGACAACATATGCTGACGATGGCCCTGGCAGGGATCAAAGTGCCCTAACAATAAAACGTTAATTGCAGTCACACATCTGAATTGTCCTGGCTGTTTCCAAAGAGAAGGCATTGCTCACAGCTGAAGACGGAGGTCAGGCTGGCTAATCATTGGTAACGCCGGTTTACTTTGTCCCGGGGCTTATCTGGTAAGCCTTCAACTGGAGGGGGAGTTTTGTTATTGATTTCAGCAGGTCAAGAATTCCCTCCCCCCCCCCTTGTGCAAACCTTGCCCTCATTAAAGGCTCAGCCGCCAGCGTTAGGCCGGGAGCTTTAATTGAATAAGCCACTTAATCAGTTGGGGAAGAGCCTCCGTCGCGAGCCTCCGCCTGCCTGAAGGCACTTCCTCCTGGGCCAGCATGCCAAGGAGGGTTGCCAACTCCGGGTTGAGAAATGCCTGGAGATTTGTGGGTATGGATGCCAGCCTCCAGAGCCAGTTTGGTGTAGTGGTCAAGTGCGCGGACTGGGAGAACTGGGTTTGATTCCCCACTCCTCCACTTGCACCTGCTGGATGACCTCGGGCGAGCCATAGGTCTGACAAGAGTTGTCCTTGAAAACAGAGCCGTTTCTGTCAGAGCCCTCTCAGCCCCACCTACCTCATAGGGTGTCTGTTGTGAGGTAAAAAGGTAAAGGTAAAGGTTCCCTTGCTCAAAAGCCAGTCGAATCCGACTCTAGGGTTGCAGTGCTCATCTCCGTTTTAAAGCCGAAGAGCCAGCGCTGTCCGAAGACGTTTCCGTGGTCATGTGGCCGGCATGACTAAACATCAAGGCGCACGGAACGCTATGACCTTCCCACTGAAGTGGTACCTATTTACCTACTTGCAATTTCTTGCTTTCGAACTGCTAGGTTGGCAGGAGCTGGAACTAGAGACGGGAGCTCACTCCATCATTCGGCACCCTGGGTCTCGAACTGCCGGACTACTGACCTTCCACAGCCTGCAGTTCAGCGTCTTAACCACTTGAGCCACCGCAGCTCCTAAAGGTCCTTAAAGGCTCATTGGCATCTGAAGGCAAGAAGATTTTTTTAAAAAATTAATGTTATTAAATTTATATCCTGCCCTCCCCACAAGCAGGCTCAGGGTGGGTTACATCAATCTCAATACAATACGCTTGAATTAAAAACAACTTTAAAAGAACAGTTTAAAACAGTACAGAGTCGTAAAATGCCCTGTACAACTATGTAGATCTGACGTCAGTGACAATGTCAGTCAGGTCAGTTAAGATATAACTGTGGGTACCCAGATGGAGCTGTGGTGGCTCAAGTGGTTAAGATGCTGCACTGCAGGCTGTGGAAGGTCAGTAGTTCAGCAGTTCAAGACCCGGGTGCCGCATGACAGAGTGAGCTCCCATCTCTAGTTCCAGCTTTTGCCAACCTAGCAGTTCGAAAGCAAGAAATTGCAAGTAGATAAATAGGTACCATTTCAGTGGGAAGGTAACAGCGTTCTGTGCGCCTTGGTGTTTAGTCATGCCGGCCACATGACCATGGAAATGTCTTCGGACAGTGCTGGCTCTTCGGCTTTGAAACGGAGATGAGCACCGCAACTCTAGAGTCGGATTTGACTGGCTTTCGAGCAAGGGAACCTTTACCTTTACCTTTACCCAGATGGCTATTTGGATCCAGGCCACTGATGGGAGATTGGCCGGGGGAGGGGGGACATCTGCTGCCTCGACCAAAAGCCCGGTGGAAGAGCTCCGTCTTGCAGGCCCTGCGGAACTGTATTAGGTCTCGCAGGGCCCTGCTCTCATACAGGAGCTCATTCCACCAGGTGGGGGAGCAGGGCCAAAAAGGTCGAGGCAAGTTGGATATCCCTGGGGCCGGCAACTACCAAAAGATGTTGATCTGTGGACCTCTGTGCCCTATGGGGCTCATATGGGAAAAGGTGGTCCCGAATGTATGCTGGTGTATGGACTCTGTTTTATTTATTTATTTATTCATCTAATTTATTTATTTATTCTTCAAATTTGTATCCCACCCTCCCCGGAGCCTCAGGGCGGCTAACAGGGGCACAAGTGCCTAATAAAAACAATAAGAACAGTATAAAAATACAATACAGTATACAACATAATACAATTAATAAAATATCCGTGTTCCACTGCTCACTCCAATTCCTAAAATCAAGATGGTGTTCTACAGATGTTATAATAATACAACGGCCGTATGTCCCCACAACCCTATCATCTACCAGGTACGTCTCGCACCCCCCGATAATATCCGCATTGTGTGGTGCGGTGATGGAAAAGCATTGGTGGAATAATGGTGGCGGCGGCTCCTACTTGAAAGCCTGGCGAAAGAGCTCCGTTTTACAGGAGCTCATTCCACCAGGTAGGAGCCGCCACCGAAAACACCCTGGCCCTGGTCACAGCGAGTTTGATGTTCCTGGGGCCTGGAATATCCAGGAGATTTTGGGTCCCCAGCCGTAGTGCCCTTGGGGGAACATGCGGGGAAAGGCGGTCCCTTAGGTTGGCCGGACCCTGGCCATATAGGGTCCCCCCTCCCCACCAAGGCAGGCTTAGGGCGGCTTACAGACAATATGTTAAAACAGTTAAAACACTGTATTTAAATGAAATCCCAACAATACAGAATAAAACATATAATGTAGTGCCAGTATAATTCATAGCCGATGGCGGCATTCACAGCATTAGGGTTGCCAAGTGACTCACCGAAATAAGCGGGAGAGAGTTGGTCCTGTTCCCGCGTACCACGATGGTGTCACCTGGAAGTGACGTCATCACACTTGGCACGTCACCAGGTGACGCTCTAGCAACTGTACCATAGAGTTTTCAGGATGATTGCTAGAGCATCGCCCGGCAACGTGCCCAGAGTGATGACGTGACTTCCAGGCGATGTCATCACGCTGGGCATGTGAGCCTGATCTGGCCACTTCGGGGGTGGGGTTCCCCCCGCCGGCCGGATCCAGACCAGCGGATTGGGGGCCCTCTGAGTGGGGGAATCCCCACCCCCCTGGGGACTTGGCAGCCCTACGCAGCATACATGTGATCAACTACCACTGTAGTCCGGGTTTTGTCAGGGTATTGATCATATTTTAGAGTTGGTGTTGGTATTGGGGCCAGGGCCTGGTTGTTGGAAGGGCGGTACCCTAATCGAAAGCCTGGTGGAAGAGCTCCGTCTTGCAGACCCTGCAGAACTGTAAAAGGTCCCGCAGGGCCCTGATGTCATCCGGGAGCTCATTCCATCAGTACGGGGCCGCCACTGAGAAGGCCTTGCCCCTCGACACAGCTAGCCTGACTTCTTTTGGGCCTGGAAGGCATTGTGCCCTGTTGAGGTCCCCAACCCCCAACCCCCCCCCCCCCCAAATCTCCAGGTATTCTCCAACCTAGAGCAGTCTAGGCTAGTTGTAATTCCAGGAGATCTCCAGGTGCCACCGGGAGGCTGGCAACCCAATCTCACATTCTAGCCACTCTACTATATTTGCTCAAATGGCAACATGCATACATTTCAGCAGCCCCAGTGTTCACAGATTTTATGTTTCCCCAGGCACACCGGATCTTGGTTAACCACCCTGTGGTCCTAGGCGGTTGGTGAAAATCTTCCTCTTCCTTGGCCTAAACTGAATGTGGCGACCAACTGAAAGGCAGGAGTACTTAATGTTAAGTCGCCCACTTAACAGAATAGTCGGAGAGCGATTCAGCAAAAGATCAGCTTTATTCAGCAACTCAACACAACTCCAACACGGATCAACATCTGAGAGCCAGAACAGCTTTCGCATTGAAGCTGTCCCACTTTTAAACTCTCCCAGCTAATGTAGCCACGCCCTATTGTACAATATCAACCTATGAGGTTGTAGAGTTAAGGTCCAATCACATTAGTTCCCGCTCAGGGAGCTGGCTGGTACTTGATTGGCTGGTTCTTCCTGAGCTACCAATATGATTGGAGGGATTTGGATCCTAGCCCAGGACGAAGCTTCACATGGTGTTTCAATAGGGTGATTCACATACAGTTTGCCTTGCATTGAATACACCACACTTAAGGCCTGAAGGAGTTCTCCTTCCAGCTCTCTCCCAAACCCTCTGTTTTGAAAAGGGAGGAATTCTCTTCGGCCAGCCAAAGGGATGTTTATATAAAAAGGTCAGCTCCTTCGGCCGCTCCCCTCACAAACCATTATCAGTGTGCCAAACCAAGCGCTAGTCTTTCAGCGCTGAAAACTTCCCAAGAATTAATTATTTGGTTCAAATATCAGGCTTGTTAGAAAACACCAGACAGAAGTTCTGTATTGGAGCGGTACACAATCACAATCTTTGTTTCCATTCTTTATAACTAGAATAACCAGCACATTTTATTATTTGTGTGTTTCCTTCACTGAGACCCGACCTTTCTCCCCAGTGGTGACCCAAAATGGCTTTCACCATTCTTCTCTCATCCAGTTCTGGAGTTGTTGTTGTTCAGTTGCACAGTTGAGTCCAACTCTTCATGACCCCATGGACCACATCACGCCAGGCCCTCCTGTCTTCCTTCCTGCTCTGGAGTTTGCTGCATCGATAACACTGTCTAACCATTGATCTCCTTGCAGTCCAAGGGACTCTCAAGAGTCTTCTCCAGCACCATAATTCAAAAGAATCTATTCTTCAGCGCTCGGCCTTCCTTATAGTCCAACTCTGGAGGCCTCACTTCAAAAAGAATGTGGACAAAATCGAGAGGGTGCAGAAGAGAGCGACGAGGATGATCAGGGGTCTGGAGACTGAGCCCTACGAGGAAAGGCTGAGGGCCCTGGGAATGTTTAGTTTGGAGAAGAGGAGACTGAGGGGGGGACATAATTGCTCTCCTTAAATATTTGAAAGGCTGTCATTTGGAGGAGGGCAAGGAGCTGTTCCAGTTGTCAGCAGAGGAGAGGACCCGAAGCAACGG
>NW_015161987.1:237260-307938 GCF_001447785.1 Gekko japonicus | reverse complement strand
CTTTCCCTTTGCTTCCCAGCCCCTCTCATCTCCCTTTCGAAAAACAATAACAGATGAGACAAAGCATTTACTTTGCATGCAGAAAATCCTCCCAGGTTCAGTCCCTAGAATCTCCAGTTAAAAAGATGAGGTGATATGAAAGACCTTGGAGAGCTACTGCTAGTCTGAGTAGGCAAGACTGATCTCGATAGATCAAGGGGTCTGTGTTAATATAAAGAAGGAGAAGAGATTGGATTTATACTCCATGGCCCTTCACAACCCAAAGGTGTCTCGGAGCGGCTTACAAACTCCTTTCCCTTCCTCTCCCCACAACAGACACCCTGTGAGGTAGGTGGGGCTGAGAGAGCTCTTGACAGAAACTGTTCTTTTTCAAGAACAGCTCTTATCAGAGCTACAGCTTGCCCAAGGTCATCCATCCAGGTGCAAGTGGAGGAGTGGGGAATCAAACCCGGTTCTCCCAGATTAGAGTCTGTGCACTTAACCACTACACAAAACAGCTTCACGTATTTATGAGATGCCAGAATAACCTTCAGATCAGTAGGCATCTGTCCACTTCCCAGTGTTGGAAATGATTTTGTTTAGATTAAGAGTCTTTTTGATAATTATAGTAGTTTAGGCAGGAACTTTATCTATACATTTCCAGCTACTTATCCCTAACTAAAGGGAGAGCCAGTTTGGTGGAGTGGTTAGGAGTGCGTACTCTAATCTAGGAGAATCGGGTTTGATTCCCCACTCCTCCACATGCAGCTGCTGGTGTGACCTTGGGTCAGTCATAAATTCTTTCAGAGCTGTTCTTTCAAGGGAAGTTCTCAAGAGAGCTCTCTCAGCCCCACCTACTTCACAGGGTTTCTGTTGTGGGGAGGAGATAAGGTTGCCAAGTTGCGGCAGGGGATTGTATGTCTCCGCAGAATCCATGCCGTGGGGACGGTGAGATGCGTTGCACCCGCCGTCGCCAGGATTTGACGCTACGTGTCGCTCTGGCAACGGGGCTCCAAACAGCCCCGTTGCCAGAGCGACACGTAGTGTCATGTCCTGGTGACGGCAGTGCAACGCGTCTCGCCGTCCCTGCGGCACAGATTCTGCGAAGACATGCGGATCCCCGGCCGCGATTTGGTGAGATTTGGGAAGCCTACATGAGCTGCTGTCGATAAGAATACATTGAAGAAATATTTGAAGTAGTGTGCAGGCATACAAAAGCTTATACCCAGAATTAAGCTTTTTTAGTCTTACAGGTGCCCCTGGACTCAAACTTGGTCCCGCTGCTTCAGACCCAGACAGCTACCTACCTGAATCCAGGGGTCATTTCGTAGAAAAAGAGGTGCAGGAGCTCATTAGCATAATGCAATAGCATGACTTGTTTGCATATGCCACACCCCCTGACATCATCGAAAGTGTGTCAGAAGGCAAAACCCACCGCTCAGGCGCCACTGGACTGTTTTGGATTGCTAGTTATGGGGGGGGATGTGCAGCTCTGTCCTCGCAGAGGAGGGAGAGCTTGTACCTGAATAAAACTTGGTCTTAAAGCTGCCACTGGACTGTTTTGGATTGCTAGCTATGGGGGCGTGTGTGCAGATCTGTCCTCACAGAGGAGGGAGAGCTTGTACCTGAAGATGGGCCTGGGGGGGGGGCTCCACAACTTACCTGGCTGCTTCTTGCTCCTCGTGGCCCAACTGAGGGCTGCTGGGAGCAGGGGGCAGGGCTTGTTGCATGTGCCCACCCCCTGGGCTCCTTACTGCCGGAGCTCCGCTCCTGTGCGCTCCCGCAGGAAATGACCCCTGCCTGAATCTATTTTCTCCAGGGGAACTGATCTCTGTCATCTGGAGATCAGTTGTAATTGCAGGAAATCTCCCAGCTCCACCTTGGGGTTGCCAACCCTAACAGCACCCCACATGGCTAGCTATAAACCTTTTGCTTGGAATTAATACACTGAATGTATTCTGTAAAAAAAAAAAATGTAGTGCAAGACTTTGAACACCGTTCAAAAATGGCCACAGCAACAGCCTGGAATCATGATTTCTGCTTAGATTTGATGGGAAGAGCTTTCAAGCATATTTGCTTGGGAGAAAGCACCACTAAGTTCCATGGCAGTTGTTTTCTGATAAACATGCATTACCCTAGCAACTAACGTTGCCAGCTCCAGATTGGGAAATTCGTGGAGATTTGGGAATAGAACCTGGGGTGGGGCGGCACAGCAGTGTATAGTGCCATAGAGTAGTGTCTCCCAACCAGTGGGCTGTCGTCGACCTCCCCCCCTCCCCCCATGGGTCAGTGGAAGAACATCTGCCTGGGATGCAGAAGGTTCCAAGTTCAATCTCTGGTATCTCCACTGGATCTGACCAGTGGTCCATCTTGTCCAGCATTCTCCAGTTTAAAAGGTTCAGGCAACTAGGTGGTTTTATACCCCTTTGAGGTCCCTCCCCCCCAAATCTCATGGTCCCCAGTCTGTACCCCCAGATATCCTGGAATTCCCCAACCCAGTGCTGGCAACCCTCAATAAGGATATGCAAGCATGTGTCCACGGGATGGTCCACCAATAAATAAGAAGGTTATCAGAAGAAGGAAAGAAAACATCTGTTCACCCTCTCCTCTGTCCGGGAAGTGAGTGGCTTCAATTGCCTCAAATGTCAATTGAAGGCAAACATCCTGAAAAGCTTTCAAATTAGGAGATTAGTACGGCGAGCCTTAAGAAAAGCTGGTGGGATGTCTTTCCTTCGATGATGAAGAGCAGACTTCTATCTCTGATGCTTAGGCGGTAACCACTACAACTGCAGTCAATTAAAGTTCCAGAATTGGAGTAGAAGACAGCGGTTCTGGTAAATCAGAACCTGAAAGGGTGGGCAGCTGTACCCCAAAGGGTCACAGGGCTTCCACGGAGCCCACCTCCCCAGCCCCCAAAATGTTCCTTGTTGCTACACTCGCATCATTGAGCATTCCGCATTCACAGGATAACTGTGATGCTTTCATCTTGTTGACCCTTGGCCATCTTCTGTAATCTCTCCTCCTTCCGAATGATTCTGTACCAGAGCCACAACACACCCGCACAAGACTGAATTTGCATGTTTGGCAGTCTCCAAACTCCCATTCCCATGGTGCAAAGAAACTGTCGGCAGTCATCAGAACATTAGAAGAGCCCTGCTGGATCTGACCAGTGGTCCGTCTTGTCCAGCATTCTGTCTCCCACAATAGCCAAGCAGTTGCCCTGAAGGGCCAACAAACAGGGCCCAAAGAAGAAGAGCTGGTTTTTATACCCTGCTTTTCTCCACCTTAAGGAGACTCAAAACCAGGGTTGTCAAACATGCAGCCCGGGGGCCAAATCAGCCCCCCGGAGGGCTTCTATCAGGCCTGCAGTGGAACTGGCTGTCTTCTGCTGCTTCTTCCAGTTCTGCTGCTGCTGCGTCATCGTAGCTTTGCAGCTTACAGATACACACCTGAACAGCCTACCCAAGATTGCAGCAGCACAGACATTTTGATGCAGTCATTCTTCAGAGCAAGAGGTGTCAGTTATCAGACACTGTTAAATAAAGAAAATATTGCAAGAGCGCTAATGTTTTAAGCATGCTTTTATTTTAAGTTAAAAAAAACCCTTTGTGTTGGTGTCTTTGGTAAAGTTTATATCTCTGCTACCTGGCATTACATTTTATGGCACACATGGCCCGGCCCAACAAGGTCTCATTCAGGGGTCAGGGGTCAGGAGCTCCTTAGTATAGCTCATTAGCATAACTTGTTTGCATATGCCACACCCCCTGACATCACCGGAAGTGTGTCAAAAGGCAACACCCACCACTCAGGCTCCACTGGACTGTTTTGGATTGCTAGGTATTGGGGGGGGGATGAGCAGATCTGTCCTCGCAGAGGAGGGAGAGCTTGTACCGGAATAAAACTTGGTCTTAAAGGTGCCACTGGACTGTTTTGGACTGAGGGCTGCTGGGAGCAGGGGGTGGGGCTTGTCACCTGTGCCCGCCCCCTGGGCTCTTTACTGCCGGAGCTCCGCTCCTGTGCGCTCCTGCAGGAAATGACCCCTGGAGTAACTCGAAGCATGTCTAATTCAAAGTAAGTCCTAGTTTAACAGTTGGGCTAACCCCCCCACCCGTAAAATGCCAGGATGCTTTACAGAGTAGGTATGTTGGTCCAAATTTTAAAAATAAGAACATATTATGCCTCTTATTAAGCTGTTATAAAAAAATCCCATTAGCAGAGAGGGTTTGCTCGTGTGAAGCAGGGGAGGTCGAGACAAACGAGCATATTTTGCTTCACTGCCGTTTTTACCGGGAAATTTGCCCAAAGATTATTGCACCCTTGCTTAGGAGGCTTTCTGGCTGCTCTGAATCTGAAATTACGAGGAAGTCCGTTTCAGACACAAACCCTCAGTTCACACTCCCTGGTGCCAGATTTCTTACTGTGCTATGCAGAATTTGGGGGGGATTAACACAGAATGTAGCTGAACCATAAAATGTAGATGGTTTGCTTGATCTGTTCTGTGACTTAACAATGCATAGGCCATTCAGTAATTTTAATACTGTACATTTCCTAAAAATTTATCAGACTCATGTATATGGCTGTAACAGATCTTGTGCTGCTCACGAACCGTATTCATAAATCTGATTTGATTGGATACCTCTTATTAAGACCAAGCACACCAGAATTTTTTAAAAAAATATATATATTGTATTTTATGATATAGTTGAAAGGGTACAGAAAAGAAAAAGGGGAGGGGGTGTCAAGAAATCAGAAAGTCATTGCTCATCCGCAGTTTTTACATTTTACCTTTGCTGAAGACACAGTTTAGATATTTAATACATAGAACGAGAGTAAGATGTATTCTCAACTCGATTGCAATAATTTTGCAGTATATCAATGTCAGTAGTTCAGCAGTTCAAGACCCGGGTGCCGCAAGACAGGGTGAGCTCCTGTCTCTAGTTCCAGCTCCTGCCAACCTAGCAGTTTGAAAGCAAGAAATTGCAAGTAGATAAATAGGTACCACTTCGGTGGGAAGGTAACAGCGTTCCATGCGCCTTGGTGTTTAGTCATGCCGGCCACATGACCACGGAAACGTCTTCGGACAGCGCTGGCTCTTCGGCTTGGAAACGGAGATGAGCACCGCAACCCTAGAGTCGGATTCAACTGGCTTTCGAGCAAGGGGACCTTTACCTTTTTAACTAACTAATTAATTAATTAATTAAATTTGTACCCCGCACTTCCCGCAAAAGCAAGCTCAGGGCGACTTACACTGGTTAATTCATAAATAATAATTACAATCCGCATAAAATCATCTAAAACAATTAAGTTCTAAATTTCATAAAGTGCTGGTGATGTTTCATTAATTGCTTCATTAATTACTTAAGACGGCGTACTTAAGAGTGCATACAAAGGTCTAACAATGTTTCTGCTCAGTGATCTTCCTAATGCGAGCGGCGGCACAGGCTAAAGGTCAAAGCCAAAGGCCAGGGCTCTATAATTAAGATTGTTGGTGGTAATAGTGGTGACAGCTCCTTAGTTTAAAGCCTGGTGGAAGAGCTCCGTCTTGCAGGTCCTGTGGAACTGTAAAAGATCCCGCAGGGCCCTGATCTCTTCCGGGAGCTCATTCCAACAGTATGGAGCCGCCAGTGAAAAGGCCCTGGCCCTGGTAGTAGCAAGCCTGGCATCCTTGGGTACGTATGGGGAAAGGCGGTCCCTCAGGTATGTTGGACCGTGGCCATATAGGGCTTTAAAGGTAAGAACCAGCACCTTGAAGCGAATTCGGTATTCTATTGGCAGTCAGTGCAATGTCTTTAGCACAGGCTGGATGTGCTCCCACCTGGGGAGGCCAATTAAAAGCCTGGCTGCGGCATTCTGCACTAGCTGCAGCTTCCAAATTTGCAACAAGGGCAGCCCCATGTAGAGAGCATTACAGTAGTCTAATCTCGAGGTGACCATCGCATGGATCACTGTTGCCAGGTGATTGCAGTCGATTTTAGGATAATGTTTTAAAAATAACATTTATAACTCTTTTTCTTTAGGTACATTCTATACATTACTTACTTAATAATATTTTAAACTTTTTGTTTGTTTGTGACATATATAAAAAAAACTCTTTAAAGAGTATTATACATTAGTAATTAGCACTCCAGAATTCTTTACGAGACTTGAAGAAGAATTCTGGACAATTCAAAAGCTTGCACACTGCTTTGTGCCCTTTTGGTGCAGTGGTTAAGAGTGCAGACTCTAATCTGGGAGAACCAGGCTTGATTTCCCCACTCCTTCACATGCAGCTGCTGGTGTGACCTTGGGTCAATCATAAGTTATCCCAGAGCTATTCTCTCAAGGGCAGTTCTCGAGAGAGGTCTCTCAGCCCCACCTACCTCACAGGGTGTCTGTTGTGGGGAGGGGAAGGGAAAAGGAGATTGTAAGCCGCTCTGAGACTCCTTCGGGTAGTGAAGGGGGGGTATAAATCCAATTTCCTCCTCCTCCTCCTCTTTTGTTTAATAGAAGATATTACATTTTTCAAATGCTTTACAGCTACTCTGAAGGAAGACGAGTTTCACCCCTTTGAACCATCCTGGGTTTGCAGATCTAATGCAAGACTAATTATCTGTCTTGGTGTGCAAACTTTCTGAATACGTTAAACCCAAGTAAGTAACATAAACAGCACACTGATTATAGAAAAGACACTTTTACATTTAAAACTGGTGACCCAGTTTATGTGAAACTACCATATCGAGCCGGGAAAGATAATTCCAGCGCCTCATACCCTTTGCAAATAACAAACATCAGAGGCGATACTGCCATCAAAAACAGGGGGAAATTTAAATGAAACATCTCAAGGGACCCTAAAGCCTAGCAAGCAGCACATGAAGAGGATGCTTGACGTCTCGTTTGCACTACAAAGCTTTAAAGACCCTGACAGAGGAGGCAGGTTTTTTATTTCTTTAAAAGGTTTATTATATTCTGCCAGCCATAGCAACGACACAGGACAGTTCACAGCATGGAATTAAAGCACAACATTATGAAAAGCCCCCCCCCAATCTTAAAAGTTATAAAACCAATTCTTGCCATAACAAATCCAAAAGTCCTCCAGAATAGAATATTTTCCACAAGTTTCCAAAAGGCTCAAAAGGAAGGGGACAGATAGATCTCCTGGGACAGGAAATTCCGCAGTCTTGGGGCTACAGCTGAAAAGGCCATGTCATAGGGAAAGGGGGTGGTTTGACAATGATGACAGTCCAGTCATCAAAAAGTGGGCTGAAGGTGGGTGGGTAGGGTTGCCAAAGTCCAGGTGGTGGCTGGAGACCTCCCACTGCATTACAGATGACAGAGATCAGTTTGCCTGGAGAAAATGGCTGCTTTGGAAGGTGGACTGTAAGCACTATACTTGGGGGGGGGGGTGCTTACTGGTAGCGGGTGGGAGGCCCAGCCAATGTTGCCAGTGATGTGTCTACATCACCTCCGGCATGACCTGGAAGTTACATCATCACACAGCGGCATCGGGGTGACACGCTGGTATTTGGGCAAAAACTCTGTAAGCTGCTTTGAGCAGGGGTGTCGAACTCATTTGTCATGAGGGCCGGATCTGACATAATGGACTGCAGCTTTTGAAACCCTGGAGACCTTATAGAATCATAGAATCGTAGAGTGGGAAGGGGCCACACAGACCATCTAGTCCAACCCCTTCCCAGTGCAGGACCAGCCTAAAGACCAATATCCGTCCAGCCTCTTCTTGAAAGCTGCCAGTGAAGGGGAGCTCACCACCTCCCTAGGCAGCTGATTCCACCTCTGAGCCACTCTGACCGTGAAAAAGTGTTTCCTGTTCTCCAGCCGATACCTTTCTGCACGTAATTGAAACCCGTTGCTTCGGGTCCTCTCCTCTGCTGCCAACTGGAACAGCTCCTTGCCTTCATCCAAATGACAGCCTTTCAGGTATTTAATATGGGTGGTCAAAAGTGCTGACGCAGTATAAAGAAAATTTACGAGACCCTACCTGCTCGGGAAGCCCTGACATGGATGGGCCAGGCAGGCCTGATCTTTTCAGATCTCAGAATCTCAGCAGGGTCAACAGAGGTCAGTGCTTGGATGGGACTAGACCCTCAAGAAGCTCACATGCACACATGAAGCTCCTTTACACTGAATCGGGACGGTATTGTCCACTCAGACTGGCAGCGACTCTCCGGGGTCTCTGGCTGAGGTCTTTCACATCAACTGCTCCCTGATCCTTTGAACTGGGGATTGAACCTGGGACCTTCCACTTGCAAAACAGAGGCTCTTCCGCTGAGCCACAGACCAGGGTTACTACACAGAGGCGGACAATGGCAAACCGCCTCTGTTCACCTCTTGCCTGAAAGCCCTACGTGGCTGCCAAACTCAGCTGTGACTTGACGGCATTTTCTACTGTTAGATCGTACTAACAAAGGACTCTTAGAGTGATTCAGCAAGTGATTCAGCTTTATTGGAAGTAACGAACAAGCACTCAACTCAGTAAGAAACCAGAACAGAAAACAGTGGGAGCTTATGCTCCAGCACCTTCTTTGGGGGGCTGTAACTTGGACCCCATAAATCCAATCCTCATCAAACTTGGAGGGCAAGTAGAGGAGAGTCATCTGGAGATCTCTTGCATGTTTGGCATCTTTAATTTGCACAGGATCCATTCTATACAATCCTGACCCTCATGAACCTGTGCTTGTCATTTCCCCAGAAAATGCTTTCCTGGGGACACCTTCTTTGGGGGAGCCATAACTCGAACCCCATAAATTCAATCCTCACCAACCTTGGCATGTAGGTAGAGGTGGGTTAGCCGGATATCCCTTGTGAGTTTGGTGTCTCTATCATGCTGAGGGGTGTTCTACCATGTCACAAACCTCACAAATGAAACTGGTTTATTTGTGATGTTTCATGGTTCATGAAGCTGGCATACCATGAACCATACCACATTTTCCCAGTTCATGCCCATCACTACTCAACACCAGTTCTCTAGGTGAAATCCATCTGGTTGTCCTCATGAATTACCCCTGCATTGACCCATGTGGATCTATAAGAACCAGATCATCACTGAGACAGTACCCTAAGACCACAATTGTACCTTTAAAGATTGACTACCTCTTTCAATAGTCTTTCAGTAGTCATGTATGGCTGCGAGAGTTGGACTATAAGGAAGGCCGAGCGCCGAAGAATAGATTCTTTTGAACTATGGTGCTGGAGAAGACTCTTGAGAGTCCCTTGGACTGCAAGAAGATCAAATCAGTCAATCCTAAAAGAAATCAACCCTGACTGTTCCCTGGAAGGCCAGATAATGAAACTGAAGCTCAAATACTTTGGCCACCAAATTAGAAGGGAGCACTCACTGGAGAAGACCCTGATGCTGGGAAAGACTGAAGGTCAAAGAAGACGGAGACGGCAAAGGATGAGATGGTTAGAAAGTGTCATAGTTGCAATGAACATGAAATTGAGCCAACATCAGAGGACGGCGGAAGACAGGAGGGCCTGGCGGGAGCTGGTCCATGGGGTTGCGAAGAGTCGGACTCGACTGTGCGACTGAACAACAACAACACAGCTCCAGAAGACAGTGGGCAATTCTGCATCTAGCATTCGCTCCACATTTTCTCAACCCGGAGGAAAAAGTACGGCTCAGAACCACATGGAATCTATATTTGTCTTTCCCACCGGTGTCCCAGCCTTTTGACTCCATCTTCAAAAAAGCTGTCTACATTTGGCGTCGTTTTCACACCACAACAGTGCTAGTATACTTTTGCACGTCCACATATGTTTATCATCCTTTCGGGGCAGCTCCACTGTCGTTTAAAAGCATCTTCTCCAAACAACATTCAAACAAGCATAGAGAAAGACGGCGGTCACAGCAGCACGAAAATGATTTTAAAATTCAAATGCAGATTCAGCCTCAAATACCTGGGGGCCCCACACTGTACTGACTGCAAAGACTCATAGGCGTAATCTTCGTGGGGGCGGCGGGGCCTCAGCCCCCGCCGAAATTTTCAGGAAGGTGGGGCCCACACTGTATTGACTGCAAAATCACCCCTGAATGGCCATAAAATGGCCATAAATCTATGCCGAAGGTACAATAAAATCCTTCGATCGAAGAAAGTGAAAGCAGCGTGGAATGCAGAGACTACAATTAAATCTGATGATCAAAGGAAGTGGAAGCAGCATGCAAGGCAGAGGGGAATTTCTGTTCCAATGTGGGTTTGGTATAACAACACAGAGAAAAGCCAATGCAGAATCAGCCAGGGTTGCTTGGGAGTGCAAGAATCCTGCAAAGATACGTCTGCAATTCCCAAGAACTTGGCTAGATCTCAAATTGCAGAACATCATCTGCCAGACAAATATCTGAGTGCGACCATTCATCATCATCATCATCATCATCATCATCATCATCATCATCATCATCATCATCATCATCATCATCATCATCAAGCAAGAAGATCCAACCAAGACAGGTGGGCTGGAAGAAGAATGTTAACAATGAATAACAATGTGGCATAAAGAACCCAACACTTTTTTTTACCTGGTTGTCGATACTGCCTGCATCAACGGTCTGCTTGGTTAATACCGTTGGCCACAAATCAGTTATCCTGCACTTTCTTTCTCAGCTTGCAAATAAAAATGACTTCTGGTCTCACAAAACAGCAATCAAATAAAGCTGGCTCTAGGGTGGGGGAGAAGTCAAGGCATTTGGAGCAGCTCGGACGGTGACCTGGATTCTGCCAGCCGCCAAGGCCGCTGCCCCCATCCTTTCTGAAGCCAAGAAGACTCCCCTTTTTTTATATAAACACTGTAATTATTTTCTGGCGGTAATGCCCGGCCAGAAATTCTGATTGGAAAATGGAGCTGCTTAGAAAAAGCTTACAAGATGACAGCTGTTCAAGAACAGACACCCGGGGTCGGGAACTGCAGGAGATGGGGGGGGGGGGAATGACAGTATTAAATCACAATCCAGATGTGAAGCCATGGAAAGAACCCAGGAGGTGCACCTTCATAACAACCACTTCTGCTGCCGGCTTTAAATGTCAAGGCTTACAGCCCACAGATGACATGTCGAGGCCATAATGTTGTTTATATCGTCACTGCCTGGGGCCGTATGCCCGTGTTAAGTGCTGTCGAGTCACCTCCGACTTAGAATCATAGGAAGGGACCTCAGGGTCATCTAGTCCAACCCCCTGCACAAGGCAGGAAATTCATAAATACCTTCCCCCCCACACCCCCAGTGACCCCTGTTCCACGCCCAGAAGATGACAAAAAAACCCCTCCAGGATTGCCTTCCTGACCCCAAAGTGGCAATCGGCATTTCCCTGGGTGTGTAAGAAAGGGCCACAAGAACTAAGCACAGAGGCAACCCTTCCTGCCCTCCCTCCCCTGATCTGCCTAAGTTCACAGAATCCACATTGCTGTCAGAGGGCCATCTAGCCTCTGTTTGAAAACCTCCAATGAAGAAGAAGAGAAGAGATTGGATTTATACCTTGCCCTTCACTACCCAACCAAAGGTGTCTCAGAGCGGCTTACAAACTACTTTCCCTTCCCCTCCCCACAACAGACACCCTGTGAGGTAGGTGGGGCTGAGAGAGCTCTTGACAGAAACTGCTCTTTTTCAAGAACAGCTCTGACAGAACTATGGCTTGCCCAAGGTCATCCAGCCAGGTGTATGTGGAGGAGTGGGGAATCGAACCCGGTTCTCCCAGGTTAGAGTCCGCACACTTCACCACGACACCAAACTGGCACCACTACACCAAACTGGCTGAAGGCGAGCCCACCACCTCCCAAGGAAGCCTGCTCCACCAAGGAACCCTTCTAACTGTCAAGAAGTTCTTCCTCATGTTCAGCCGAAAACTCTTCTGATTTAATTTCAACCTGTTGGTTCTGGGGCAACAGAAAACAACTCCGCACCCTTGTCTATTTGACAGCCCTTCAAGTACTTGAAGATGGTGATCGTATCACCTCTCAGTCATCTCTCCAGGCTAAACATACCCAGCTCCTTCAGCCTTTCCTCATAGGACTTGGTCTCCAGACTTATGGTGACCCTATGAATCAATGACCTCCAAAACGTCCTTTCGTTCGCAGCCTTGCTCAGGTCTTGCAAACCGAGGGTCATCATGGCTTCCTGGACTGAGTCAATCCACATCATGTTGAGTCTTCCTCTCTTCCTGCGGCCTTCAACTGTCCCTAGTATGATTGTCCCTTCCGGGGACTTTTCTCATAATGTGACCAAAGTATGATAGCCTCGGTTTGGTCATTTTAGCTTCTAGGGAGAGTTCAGGTATGATTTGATCTAAAACCTGGCCGGTGGCTATGCTTGGGCTATTGGTGGCTCCGCCCCCTTTCTTAAAGGGCCAGCCCCTTCGTTAAAAGGACCCCCACTTCCTCCCAAGGGGGTGGGTAGTGTGAATGTGTGAGTCTGGATGAACGTAGGAGCAGAGGATGCGCCGCTTTGTAACTCTTCCGAAACATGCACCTCAAGGTGTGAGCTTTCACAGGCTCTCGTCCTTGGAGCAGATAAACATAAGAACATAAGAACTCTCACCTGTGGTGGGAATGCCCAAGGGTTAGAGATTTCTGGGAAAAGGTACGGGGAAAGATAGTAGGGTTATGTAAAGTGGATCTTAAAATAGATGGAGATTTATTATTTATGGGCATAATGGGAAATGGTAACATTGAGAGACAAAATCAGGAAATCTTTAAAGCAATGTTACTAGCAGCGCATGCTGTGATTGCATATGGTTGGAAGGAGAGTTTGAAGTGGTCTTTAGATAGATGGAACGATTATTTATACGAATATATCCAGTCAGATATATTGGAATGTATTAAACAAAATAAGGTATGGGATGGAAAAATGAAGGAGATAAAAAAGAAATGGTCTATATACTTTCAGTGGGTAAATAATGGAGAAGCTAATTCCGTTATACTTGAAAAATTGAAAAAAATGTGCTCATGGTTAAAAATTTAATTTGTAGCATGTGATGGCCACCTTGTGGGGGGTGGGATATAAAAGGGGGAAAACGTATCATAAGAGAATTGGGATGGTAAAGTAATGTAATAATAATTTATGATGCAAATTAAAAAAATATTTAAAAAAGGAGGTCCACCAGTGGGGCCAGGACATTAGAAGTCCTCCCACTGATGACCCCCCCAAGCACCAAATAAGAATTTGAATAGGCAATTTGCACCCATATATCTGTCAGGGGCGTTAGTTTCGCTTTGTATGTGTGTGAAGTAAGATTGGAATGTCGCTTTTGACGATACCTTGGGACCTGCCGCTTTGCTCCTTAGTCCTAACAAAGACTTTCACCTTCAGGACATCCCAAGTCTCTTCAATAAAGTTTCCTTCAACCAAACTTGTGTCGAGAGTGAGCTGACGGGAGGCCTGACACATCCAGAGCTTGGTAGCCCTAACTGCTGGACCTTCCGGCTCAGGGTGGTCTGCTTTGATGACCTCCAAGATCTCAGGCAAAGAATTTCTCCTGCCAGGCTTAAAAATGCTTTAATGTGGACAGCACTCTGTAAGCCTAGAATAAACTAGGCAGGCTGTGAATGTCACTGCCAGCTTGACAGTCAAACTGACCGTATTTGGCTGTGTGAACACATAAAGCCGCCTTCTACTGGATCAGACCATCAGTTCATCAAAGACTTGTTTTGTCTACTCAGAGCGGCAGTGGCTGTCCAGGGTCCCAGATGGAGGTCTTTCACATCTACTATCACCTGATTAGGGATGGGCATGAACTGCATTTTTGTGGTTTGGTTGAACCATGAACTGATATACTGTTTTGCAAACCAAACTGGTGCGTATTGATTTGTGAGCCATTTAAAATGTAAACTCCTGCTTCCTGCTCCCCAGGGGAAAGTGGCGGGGAGCAGAAAGCAGGGGTTTAAATGGCTCTGGGCCATTTCAACCAAACAGCCGAGCTGAGTTGCCGTTTCATGAAGAGCAGAAAGCAGCATGCACGAAAGGAGTCTGTTGTACTGCAGTCTCGGGAAGGAAGTGTTGAAGATGCCTGCCAAGTAGACGCAAACAAGTCAAGAAATCATATGTTAAAAAAAGAAGTTCCCTTTGTGATGGTCAAACAGGATGTGAGTCACATGACTCCCACCCCCCGCTAGTGTTCTGGCAGGCCCGAAACAAAATAAGGTCGTCTGATGTCACAGCAAGTCTTCAAAGTATCAGTTCCCTATATGGATGCCAGCCTCCAGGTGGGACCTGGAGATCCTCTGGAATGACAGCTCAGCTCCAGACCACAGAGATCAGTTCCCCTAGAGAAAATGGCTGCTCTGGAGGGTGGACTCTATGGCATTGTACCTCACTACGGTCCCTGCCCTCCCCAGGCTCCACCCCCAAATCTCCAGGAGTTTCCCAGCCTGGAGCTGGCAACCCTCCCCCCTCCCCATCCCCTGCCAGTGGCCAGAGGGGGACCTGGCAACTATCGTTCCCTAACCCTATAAAATATAAGGAGATTCCTCTAAATTTTATCTCTACACCAGGAAGACCCCTTGGAATCTGGATATGGCAACTTAAATGTGCAGACGGGGTTGCTAACAGGCCTGGAGAACAGTGCGCTGTCCCTTCAATGGAGGCATTGTATGTGCAGATGGGCAGCTGAAGCCCTTCACAGCATGTAGTCAAAAACGTCATCTGACCAAAAAATATCAACATGATTGCAGGCCACTTTGGTGCAGTGGTTAGGAGTACGGACTCTAATCTGGGAGAACAGGGTTTGATTCCCCATGCCTCAATATGCAGCTGCTGGTGTGACCTTGGGTCAGTCACAAGTTCTCTCAGAGCTGTTCTCTCGAGCAGTCCTCGAAAGAGCTCTCTCAGCCCCACCTCCCTCACAGGGTGTCTGTTGTGGGGAGGGGGAGGGAAAGGAGATTGTAAGCTGCTCTGAGACTCCTTCAGGTAATGAAGGGCAGGTCATAAATCCAGTTGTCATCTCCTCCTCCTCCTCCTCCTCCTCCTCCTCCTCCTCCTCTTCTTCTTCTTCTTCTTCTTCTTCTTCTTCTTCTTCTTCTTCTTCTTCTTCTTCTTCTTCTTCTTCTTCTTCTTCTTCTTCTTCTTCTTCTTCTTCTTCTGGCAAAATTTGCACCTGCCCCTGTCTGTCCCTGCTTTTGTGCATTTCACCGCAGGCTGGCTTTCAGCAGGTGAAAGTTTTCACATCTTGGGGGGGCGGGGTTTGGCTGAAGGCAGGTCTCCGGGGTGTGTGTGTGTTGTTGTTGTGCGAATAAAGCAGAGGAGTCTCATTTCTGCATCTCATGGGTGCTGTTGAAAGTCCAGTGGCAGGGCTGCAAAAAGAGCTGGAAACCCTCTCAGCTTTGGCTGGTAGGGATGCAGCGGCCCCGATGTTGGTTAGCATATTCCTCTTTGCTTGGAAGGAAAAAAGCGATGAGAACTGCTGATGCAATCACCCGCGTCTTGGCATGCATGTAATAGGACATGTGAGCCTAGCTTGGGATGGGTATTCCCCCCCGCACACACACACACAATTGCCAGGAGACGTGCAGTGGATCACACACCATGTTTTGAGAGAGAGAGAGGGAGAGAGAGAGAGAGAGAGAGAGAGAGAGACCCATGGCTGACACACCCATAGACCACACGCCAGTGACTCATGTTTGTAAAGATAAAGTAAACAGCAGGAACCGGATCTGAGTGGCCGTTGTAGGGGAGAAGTCCTGCTGGAATTCGGGAGTGTAGTGGGGAAGCAGATGTTTACAGGCAGCTCTGGATTACTGCTTGTCAGATGAGAAAAGGGAGCCAGTCTGTAGTGGCTATAAGACTGACCCGGGGACGTCTGTGTTCAGATCTCCAATTTCTGTGAAACTCACTGGGTGATTTTGAGTCATCCTCCCCCCCCCTTTCTCTCAGCCTGATCTACCTCGCAGGGTTGTGGTGAAGAGAAAGTAAAGGTAAAGTTTCCCTTGCTTGAAAGCCAGTCGAGTCCGACTCTAGGGTTGCGGTGCTCATCTCCGTTTCAAAGCCGAAGAGCCAGCGCTATCCAAAGACGTTTCCGTGGTCATGTGGCCGGCATGACTAAACACCAAGGCGCACTGAACGCTGTTACCTTCCCACCAAAGTGGTACCTATTTATCTCCTTGCAATTTCTTGCTTCCGAACTGCTAGGTTGGCAGGAGCTGGAACTAGAGACGGGAGCTCACTCCGTCATGCGGCAACTCGGGCCTTGAACTGCTGAACTACCGACCTTCCACAGCCTGCAGTTCAGCGTCTTAACCACTTGAGCCACCGCAGCTCCGAAGATAAAGTGGAGGAGCAGAAACCCACATTTGCCTCCCCGAATTCCTTGGGGGAACGGCACTATTAAGTGTATACATGACAAAAAAAAAGTAACAGAGGACTAATTTTTAAGACATTGATTCAATTAAATTTGCGTCCAGCGTGGCGCCTTTAACACCAACACAGTTTAATTTTGGGTATAAGCTTTCGTGTACAGGCACACTTCAGATGGCTCAGATTACAAAGCAGTCAGTTTCTGGTTGTCCCTTCTGCAAAATCGTAACAATCCCTCTGAAATGTGAGTTCACGGATGGGATGTAAATGGGGGGGGGGAATGTAGTGAAACGTGTTCCTGCAGATTAATTTGGAGAAGAATGTCCAAGTTTTCCCCCCAAAGAAACGCAGAGGGGATGGAACGGGTTAGGACAGAATTCGAGAACCCTGCCGGGGAAGACCAAGATTTCTGGCCCAGTTCTCTGTGTCCAACAGTAGTCAGCAGGCAGATGCTACCAGGAATTTTTCTCACAGTTCATTGACCCTCCAACCTGCAGTTCGAATTGGTAGAGCACCATGGTAGAGCATCTGCTTGGCATGCAGAAGGTCTCATGTTCAGTCCCTGGGTTCTCCCATTAAAAGGATCAATTAAGAGGTAATGTGAAAGACCTCTGAAGAAGAAGCTGGATTTATACCCCGCCCTTCACTCCCCGAAGGAGTCTCGGAGCGGCTTACAAACTCCTTTCCCTTCCCCTCCCCACAACAGACAACCTGCAAGGTAGATGGGGCTGAGAGAGCTCTCTCGAGAACTGCTTGTGAGACAGCAGCTCT
Source organism: Gekko japonicus (assembly GCF_001447785.1). Classification (NCBI taxonomy): domain Eukaryota; kingdom Metazoa; phylum Chordata; class Lepidosauria; order Squamata; family Gekkonidae; genus Gekko; species Gekko japonicus. The sequence goes on along the minus strand of NW_015161987.1, from coordinate 290,918 downwards.
GAAAGAACTCGTAACTGTCCCAAGGTCATCCAGCAGCTGCATGTGGAGGATTGGGGAACCAAACCCGGCTCTCCCAGATTAGAGTCCGCGCTCCTAACCACTACACCAAACTGGCTCTGCCTGAGACCTTGGAGAGCCACTGAGTAGACAATACTGACCCTGATAGGCCGATGGTCGGACGCAGTATTAGGCAGCTTCATGAGTTTATGCCTCTGAGCATGGAAGTTCCTTTCGGCAGTCATTGCTCATAGCTATGAATTTTGTTGAATTCCCTTTTAAGGCCCTATAAGCCGGTAGCAACCGTCACCTTTTGACAGCAAATCCTATCAGTTAACAGTACATTGCACAAAGAGGTACTTTGTTTTGCCTGTCTCGAAATCTACTCTCTATCAACTTCACTGACCGCCCTGAAATTCTAGCATTCCGGGAGAGAGCTAAAAATGCCCTAATCGTCACTGCATGGGACTAGGGTTGCCAACTCCAGGTTGGAAAATTTGGGGGTGCAGCCTAGGAAGGCAGGAATTTGGGAAGGGGAGGGTCCACAGCAGAGTGTAATGCCATGGAGTCTCCCCTCCAAAGCAGGGAAGCGGACCTCTGTTGACTGGAAATCAGTTTCTTTCTTTCTTTGTTTATTTATTTATTTATTTATATCTTCGATTTCTACCCCGCTCCAACCCCAAAGGGTCTCTGAGCGGCTTACAAGTTCCGAATTTATCCCTAGCTAAGGCCACATGTCTACAAGGGTTGGGGCTGCCTACCGGCACCCAGGTGCCAGGGCTCGCTGTTTTTCTTGGTTGTTCTTCCTGGGCGGTCTTTCGGGTGTCAGTGCTCAGTTCCTGGTGTGGTCGTCCGGTCCGGCGGCTTCTTTCTTTCTTTCTTTCTTTCTTTCTTTCTTTCTTTCTTTCTTTCTTTCTCCCAGTTGCAATTCTGGGAGATCTCCAGGCCCCACCCAAAGGTTGACAACCCAATGTTCTGGGAGATCTCCAGGCCCCACCCAAAGGTTGACAACCCAATGTGGGAGTTGCTGGGCTAGATATGAGTAACGCTAATAGTCCAGGTGTAACATTTCTGGAATATTTGTAACCATGGGATTTTTGGACAAAAAAAATGGAATTGGGAGAATGCAATACAGTTTGACCTAAATCTATTTTACTTCTGTAACATAAAAGATGTTTTATGGGGAAAAGATCAACAACCTCAGATATGCAGACGATACCACTCTAATGGCAGAAAGTGAAGAGGACCTAAAGAGCCTCTTGCTCAGAATAAAAGAGGAGAGCGCAAAAGTGGGCTTGAAGCTCAACATCAAAAAAACTAAGATCATGGCATCCGGCCCCATCACTCCTTGGCTAATAGAAGGGGAAGTCGTGGAAGTAGTGACAGACTTCACGTTCCTGGGATCCCACATCACCGCAGACTGTGACAGCAGCCATGAAATTAAAAGACGCCTGCTCCTTGGGAGGAAAGCGATGGCGAACCTAAACAGCATGATAAAAAGTAGAGACATCACCCTGCCAACAAAAGTCCGCATGGTCAAAGCAATGGTATTCCCAGTAGTCATGTATGGCTGCGAGAGTTGGACTATAAGGAAAGCCGAGCGCCGAAGAATAGATTCTTTTGAACTATGGTGCTGGAGAAGACTCTTGAGAGTCCCTTGGACTGCAAGAAGATCAAATCAGTCAATTCTAAAAGAAATCAACCCTGACTGTTCCCTGGAAGGCCAGACACTGAAGCTGAAGCTGAAATACTTTGGCCACCAAATGAGAAGGGAGCACTCCCTGGAGAAGACCCTGATGCTGGGAAAGATTGAAGGTCAAAGAAGACGGGGACGGCAAAGGATGAGATAGTTAGACAGTGTCACAGATGCAACGAACATGAAATTGAGCAAACTTCAGAGGACGGCGGAAGACAGGAGGGCCTGGCGTGATCTGGTCCATAGGGTCGCGAAGAGTCGGACTCGACTGTGCGACTGAACAACAACAAAAAAATACAGTTTGACCTAAATCTATTTTACTTCTGTAACATAAAAGAAGAGAAGACTCATGTACCACGTAGCATATACGATTGTACTATCCGACATATTTATGGAGTTAAGAAGTATTGAGGCCTTTCAGAGAGAATTGCACACCATTGGTCAGGGTTGCCAAATTCTGATTGTTTAAAAACTATGCAGGTGGAGCCAGAAAGAGTAGGAGGAACCAAAACTTTTGGATCATGGGGCTAAACTTTACAGGGTTATGGATAGAAGCTGGAAGCATCTGGACTTGTTAGACTTTTCAGCCTGCAAAAATAAGAAAGGAAAGCGTGGTATGGTGGTCATGGAGGAACAAGGAAGTCCAAAGGACCAGTCTGCTAATGAAATTCAGCAGATGACATTTCTCCTCAGTCTCACCTATAACCAGGGGTCATTTCGTAGAAAAAGAGGTGCAGGAGCTCATTAGCATAACTCATTAGCATAACTCGTTTGCATACGCCACACCCACTGACATCACCGGAGGTGTGTCAGAAGGCAACACCCACCACTCAGGCTCCACTGGACTGTTTTGGATTGCTAGCTATTTGGGGGGGGGGGACGTGCAGATTTGTCCTCAACGGGGCTCTTTTTGTAGCAGGAACTCCTTTGCATATTAGGCGACACACTCCTAATGTAATCAGTCCTCCAAGAGCTTACAGTAGCCCCTGTAAGAAGAGCTCTGTAAGCTCTTGGAGGATTGGATACATTAGGGGTGTGTCGCCTAATATGCAAAGGAGTTCCTGCTACAAAAAGGCCCCTGCGTCCTCACAGAGGAGGGAGAGCTTGTACCTGAATAAAACTTGGTCTTAAAGGTGCCACTGGGCTGTTTTGGATTACTAGCTATTGGGGGGGGGGAGCACAGAATCTGCCCTCACAGAGGAGCATGTGCCCACCCCCTGGGCTCCTTACTTCCGGAGCTCCGCTCCTGTGCGCTCCCACAGGAAATGACCCCTGCCTATAACACAGGGTTGTTGTGAGGACTAGTGCGTGAAGGGACCCCCCCCCCCGAGAAGAAGCCTTATGGGTTTCTATCATGGCGGTGGAGGGCTCTTTTTGTAGCAGGAACTCCTTTGCATATTAGGCGACACCCCTAATGTAGCCAATCCTCCAAGAGCTTACAGTAGCCCCTGTAAGAAGAGCTCTGTAAGTTCTCGGAGGATTGGCTACATTAGGGGTGTGTTGCCTAATATGCTAAGGAGTCCCTGCTACAAAAAGAGGCCAATGTGAAAAGCAGTGTGGCCACAGTTTTCAAAGAAAAAAAAAGGGTTAATGGAATTTTATGTAAGCGGCCCTGAGCCTACCTTGGCGGGGAGGGTGGGGTATAAATTGAATGAACAAACGGATGAATGAACGGATGAATGAACGGACGAATGAATAATTTGACCCTTCAAGCGAGTGATAAGGGACACAAACAACACACCAGATTTGGACATTGCAAAGCTGATTGTTGGGTGAGCAGAGTAAGAAAACCAGGCGACCCCCTCAGATGGGCATTTCCAGGGGTCATTTCCTGCAGGAGCGCACAGGAGTGGAGCTCCGGCAGTAAAAAGCCCAGGGGGTGGGCACATGCAACAAGCACCACCCCTGCTCCCAGCAGCCCTCAGTCAGAGCAAGAAGCAGCCAGGTAAGCTGCAGAGCCCCCCCCCCGTCCCCCCGCAGTCAGGTAAGTTGCAGAGTCCCCCCGGGTTTTTTCAGGTACAAGCTCTCCCTCCTCTGGCAGGGCCGGACCTGCACATCCCCCCCCCAATAGCTGGCAATCCAAAACAGTCCCGTGGAGCCTGAGTGGTGGGTGTTGCCTTCTGACACACATCCGGTGATGTCAGGGGGTGTGGTATATGCAAATATGATATGCTAATGAGCTCCTGCACCTCTTTTTCTACAAAATTACCCCTGGGCATTTCTATGCTGTCACCCCCTCAGAAAAGAGAAACATTTGGATGGAAATTTCTACTGCTTTGAGAGAGAGAGAGAGAGAGAGAGAGAGAGAGAGAGAGAGAGAGAGAGAGAGAGAGAGAGAGAATATGAATGAATGAATGAATGATAGAATGGAGGTTATAAAACAGTAAAGCTGTTTTTATGGCTGATTCCTCTCCCCTTGTTTTTCAAACTCCTCTACACTCTCCAGGTTTATTTTAGTTTCCGTCTGCCTCCTTCATTCGTGTAACAAAATATGCACCGAAGGACATCTGTGCTGCTTCAATACGGCACACAAAGGACTGCTGTAGCAAAACCCTGTTCCCAGCAGGGTTGCCAACCTCCAGGTGGGAGCTGGAGATCTCCTGGAATGACCACATCTCCAGACTACAAAGATCAGTTCAGGGAAAGACCTATGGCTCAGTGGTAGAGCATCTGCTTGGCATGCCAGAGGCCCAGTGTTCCCTCTAAGCTGAGTTAGTGTGAGCTAGCTCACAGGGTTTTTTTAGCCTCTGGCTCACACATTTTCTTCTTAGCTCAGGAGGGATGGCTAAGAGCAAACCAACTCCTGCAGCAGCCAAATCGCTCGCTCACAACTTTAATGCCAGTAGCTCACAAAAAGGAATTTTTGCTCACAGGACTCCACAGCTTAGAGGGAGCATTGCGGAGGTCCCAGATTCAATCCCTGACATCTGCAGTCAAAAGGGGAAAGACCTCCACCTGAGACCCTGGAGAGCTGCTACCAGTCTGAGTAGACAATATTGACCTTGATGGACCAAGGGTCTGATTCAGTAAAAGGCAGTTTCATGTGTGTTCATGTGTGTGTCTGATGGCTTCTTCGCAGATGGTCCCAGGTTCAATCCCCATCATCTCCAATTAAAAAGGACCAGGCAGCGCGTGATATGAAAGACCTCTGTTTGAGATCCTGAAGAGCAGCTGCCAGTCTGAGTAGACAAGACTGCTTGTGCTGGACCAGCAGAAGGCAGTTTCATATGTTCATATCTGTTCCCCTGGAGAAAATGGCTGCTTTGGAAAGCAGACTCTATGGGGTCCTGATGAACCCCGCCCTTCCCTAGTTCCACCCTCGAATCTCCAGGAATTTCCCAGCCTGTAGCTGTCTGTAGTGACAGACTTCACGTTCCTGGGATCCCAGATCCCCGCAGACGGTGACAGCAGCCATGAAATTAAAAGACGCCTGCTCCTTGGGAGGAAAGCGATGGCGAACCTAAACAGCATGATAAAAAGTAGAGACATCACCCTGCCAACAAAAGTCCGCATGGTCAAAGCAATGGTATTCCCAGTAGTCCTGTATGGCTGCGAGAGTTGGACTATAAGGAAGGCCAAGTGCCGAAGAATAGATTCTTTTGAACTATGGTGCTGGAGAAGACTCTTCACGGCAGCTGTGAAGTGGTAGGGTTGCCAGGTCCCATTTTCTCAAGGGAACTGATCTCTGTAGTCTGGAGATAAACTCTAATTCCGGGGGATCCCCAAGTCACACTTGGAACATGGCATCCCTTGGAAGTAAGCACGGGGCTTTTTTGGTGGTGGCCCCTCATCTTTAAAAAGCCCTCCTCTTTGAGTCCATTTACGTCTTTCATTTTTGGCTAGTAGCCATTGATGGACCTCTCCTCCCACAGTCCGTCTAATAATCCCTTCATAAAGCTATCCATGCTCTTGGCCATTCGCTAGCAGTGACACCTTGTTGGGTAAAGTAGTATTTCCTTTGTGTCATCCTTAATCTACTGCCCATCAGTTGGGCAGATGCTAATATTGCAGGACTGCTAATATTATTAGGAGAGGGAGAAAAAGTCCTCTTTGGCCCCGGTCACATGGGAGGACTTGCCCTGCGAAACGGACGGCTTGAGGGCGGATTAAACCGGCGCGATCAGATGCCAACATCTGGCAAGCGTCGTGCCCCCGCTCCCAACCCATCCCTTCTGGCCCAAAATGCGGTTTAAAAAGGTACCGACAAACAAGCAGTATCTTCAGGAAAACACACGGTGCGGGCGGGTGTCTGATCAGGGACGCACTGGTAGGCCGTCGCATCCAGTGCCCGTCTGCGTCCCACGCATGCGCACAAACGCGGTGCGTCATCGTTGCCTCGCGTGGTGTGATCAGCTGCTGGAGGACGGAGCCGCGGGGGAACGTGAGATCATGATAGCGCGCTTCAGTTTGTCGCGGCTCTAAAAAAACCGCACTTCCCCCGCGGCTTTTCCTGCTGGTGTGACCGGGACCTTTGGCTGCAACCACGCATACTAAATAATCCATTTTCAATCCACTTTCAGTGTACTTTCCAACGGGATTTTGCCAGTTCACACAGTAAAATCCAGTGCATTGAGAGTGGATTACTTAGTGTGTGCGATCACAGCTTTGATCCACTTTCTCTAGCCCTTGCATTATTTTATCATGTTGCCACTCGATAGTCTTTCCTCCCCGAACCGAATAGTCGCAGATTTCTTTGCCTTTTTTTTATTGGAAAGCTCCTCCAATTTGCCCTTCATCCATGGATCATCATTCATCTAACATTGTACTTGCTCATCTTCTAACATCGTATATGCCATTAAATGTCAACAGTGCCCTTCAGTTCTCTACATAGGACAAACCCTACACTAGAGGATAAATGGACACAGATCTGACATCAGGAATCACAAGACTGAGAAACCTGACAACACTTCAACCTTCCAGGACGTTCAGTGGGTGACCTCAAGGTAGCTGTTTTATCACAAAGGAACTTCAGAAACAGAATGGAAAGGGAAATTGCTGAATTAGAAGTTATTACAACCCTTGGAATAAAAACCTCACCAGGACTCAACAGGGATATTGGTTTTGTATCTCATTACATATGCTGCGGTGGCTCAAGTGGTTAAGACGCTGAACTGCAGGCTGTGGAAGGTCAGCAGTTCAGCAGTTCGAGACCCGGGTGTGCCACATGACGGAGTGAGCTCCCGTCTCTAGTTCCAGCTCCTGCCAACCTAGCAGTTCGAAAGCAAGAAATTGCAAGTGGATAAATAGAGACCACTTCGGTGGGTAGGTAACAGTGTTCCGTGCGCCTTGGTGTTTAGTCATGCCGGCCACATGACCACGGAAATGTCTTCGGACAGCGCTGGCTCTTCGTCTTTGAAACGGAGATGAGCACCGCGACCCTAGATTCGGATTCAACTGGCTTTCGAGCAAGGGAACCTTTACCTTTACTGTAATGATTCCTTGTTTGTGTGTGTATGTATCTCTTTAAAAGTTTGGTTGCATGGCTGTGGAAGATAGACTAGAGTGGTTGAGAGAGGCAAGTATGGTATGATTGGTGGTTGACAGAGGGGGAGGGGTTTTGGAAGTGAAAATGAGTGGATGAATATGTATGTCAGTCAGTTTTACAGTAACAGGTTTGACAGTTGATAAGTTCAGGGTTCTGTGTGTGAGGGAAGTGAGAAGCAGTCCTGTGTGGAATAAGTTAGTTCAGTGAGAAACAGAAGGAAGGTTGAGAGAAGTAATAAAAATAAATGAAAGTTTAATTGAAGACAAGTTATAGGAAAGGCTGTATGTCCTGGAGAGAAACAGTGAACATATATGACCTTGAGTTAAAGTGTTACAAAGTTACCTGAAAGATCCCTGTCAGTAAGGGAGTAGATTGTGTGTGATACACCAAGCAATTGTTCAGTATTTACACATTACTAGTTACATTGTACCACCCTCTTATTTATACTTTATTTCAATAAATCCTATTTCATTCAGGTATACCAGCTCTGAAGAAATACTTTCCAGGACCACATAGTCCCTCGTAAGCCTTGAATTTGGTCAACCTAACCAGTAATAGCAGAAGTAAAAGTATAAAGGTTTGGAAATCCTTAAAATTTCCTGGTGGCAGCCGTATATACCCAGTAGAACAAAATAAAAAGAACACTTTTTAAGTGAAACCAGTCCTCCCCAATAAGGAGGATGTTACATTTACCTTTTTTACATATGCTAACTCAGTCCTCACATATGTATTCTCAACAAGGACTATAAATCCTCTGTATTTTAAGTATTTTAGTGTATTTCTTTCCCCAGAATACCATATTAGAATACTGAATGTATGCAAGGGATGTTAGGATGTCCGCTGACATAACAGCCTTTTTTTTGGAGGGAGGTGTAGGGTTAAGTGCCCTCCATGCCTGACAGGACAGAATGAAGATTCCCAGACACTTCTTCCCACAATTAGAAAAGACACCTTTAGACATTTATCTGCTAGTTTGACATATTTATTGCTTTACAACTGTTGACCGCATAACCTTAACTTGTTATTTAGTTTTCACTTTGCATATTTTGATCATCATCATTTTGCTGTTCATTCTCTGGCTAGAAGTTTGAACCTTCACTGCCATTCTAATGTATTTGGGAAAGTGTAAGTGCTCATACCTTGAATAAACCTTTGTTGGTCTTAAAGGTGCTACTGGACTCTAAATTTGTCATTCATCTCAATGGTATAGTTTCCCATTGGGCATTAGATCCTCAGGGAAAATAATCTGCCCCAATGAAGCAAGCAAACAAAGAGCAAAACTGGCCAGAATCCAAAGAGTGACTTCAGACTGTGCCAAAAGCCATGGGTGTGCCCAACGCAAAGATGTAACTTTCGCCTTAGAATAGGAGACCCTGTTCCTCCCCAACCCTTCTGGAGGACTCACCTCCATTTGACAAGCAATCTTGTTTTTATGCAGCGTGAGAAACTGCTGTTAAAGAAACGCATGACCTAGTGTGAGAGTCATATCATGTGGTTCCATGGATTCAGGCCACAAACCAGCTCTGTCAACAGTAACTTTGCTACTTATTAGGGGAAAGGCTCCCAAAAGATGAACGGCCTATTGAGAAGCGGAGGAGGAGACTGGATTTATACCCCGCCCTTCACTACCCAAAGGAGTCTCAGAGCAGTTTACAATCTCCTTTCCCTTCCCCTCCCCACAGCAGACACCCTGTGAGGTAGGTGGGGCTGAGAGAGCTTTTTTGAGGACTGCTTGTGAGAGAACAGCTCTGAGAGAACTGTGGCTTGCCCAAGGTCACACAGCAGCTGCATGTGGAGGAATGGGGAACCAAACCCGGTTCTCCCAGATTAGTCTGCGCTCCTGACCACGACACCGAACTGGAAGATGGTGGCCCTGGATACACCAATGAATGCTACCCAATCCATGGTGTCATGTGAAATAGGGCTCCCAACTCTAGGGAAATTCCTGGAGACTTGGGGGGTGGAGCCCAGGGGAGGGCGGGGTTTGAGGAAGGGAGGGACCTCAGGGAGACATAATGCCATGGAGTCGACCCTCCAAGGGCAGCCATTTTCTCCGGGGGAACAGACCTCTATCGTTTGGACATTCCGGGAGATGTCCAGGTCCCATCTGCAGGTTGTCAGCTAGGGTTGCCAAGTCTGGATTGGAAAATACCTGGAGATTTTGGGGATGGATCCAGGAGAGGGTGGGGTTTGGGGAGGGGAGGGGCCTCAGCATGGTACAATGCCATAGAGTCCACCTTCAAAGCAGCCATTTTCTCCAGGGGAGCTGATCTCTGTCAGCTGGAGATCAGTTGTAAAGGCGGGAGATCCCCAGGCCCCACCTGGAGGCTGGCAGCCCTATTGTCAGCCCTACATGTGAAGGTTGCTACTGTCTGTGGCAAAGCTCTGGAAAACCTTAAACTGATGCAGGAGAGACATTTACGACATACAGATTTTTAAAAAAGACTTGAAGGCATTTACTAGCTCGCAGCGCTGCTGTTGTGAAACCTGCCACAAGCCAGGCTTTTCCCGTAGGCCTCGGCCTGGTTGTTAAAAAATCTCAGCCCCCCCCCCTTGGAATTCTAGTCTGACAAGCCCATTTAACAAATTGCTGCTCTCCTGACATAACCAGCCAAAAATCCTTCTCTCTGTAAACAGAGGGCTCGCTCCAGGGTCAGTGTGGATTTTGTCTCCGTCAGCCGAGGCAGTTAGTCGGGCATTGCGTGGCCGGTTGTTTTTGCTCCTTGGATAGATGGTGTGTGTCGATGCCAGCTTTCCCCCTCCCCCCCTCTGGCTCTGCTCTTGGGTCAATGAGGGCAGTTGGCCGGCAGAAACTGAGGAGAGGAAACTTTTCCTTTACCTATTTATTTATTTATTTACTTATTAAATTTATATCCCGCCCTCCCCCGTAGGGCTCAGGGCGGCTTACATGGCAAAATATCTTGCTAGTAAAAACATCAAATAATTTAGTACATTTAAAACATATTATACATTTTAAAACCCTCTCAATACATTAAAGTGCTCAAACTACAATTCATCCATTCCGGAATCTCAGAGAGATGACAAACCACATCCACAACCAGACATCCCCGGTAGGCATTCCATGTCCTCCATGATGTTAAAACAGATGTTTCTACCTTCCTTCCTAGAGCCCTTCCCCCCCCCAATGATGGTGATGTAACCGGGGGGGGGCGGCGGCGGCCCCTAGTCGAAGGCCTGGTGGAAGAGCTCCGTCTCACACCCCACTTCTTTCCCCAAGGGGGACCCAAAGTGGCTTACAACAACCTTCTCCCCTCTTCCGTTTTATCCTCGCAACAACAGCCCTCTGAGGTAGGTGAGGCTGAGAAAGAGGAACTGGCTCAAAGCCACTCGGTGAGTTTCTGTGGCAGAGTGGGGCTTTGAACTGGCGTCTTCTCGATCCTAGTCTGACATTCTAACCGGGGGGTCCCGACCTTTTTGAAGTCGGCAGGCACCAGCGAAGTTTCGAGAGGGAGTGGAGAGCACCGACCTCAAATGGCTTCTGCAGGAGGTGGAACCAAATACTAAAATGGCTGCTGGAAGAAGAAGAAGAAGAAGAAGAAGAAGAAGAAGAAGAAGAAGAAGAAGAAGAAGAAGAAGAAGAAGAAGAAAGCATATTAGGCCACACACCCCATGTTACCAGCAGGGTGGTCATCCAGCCACGCCCACCTTTTCCTTCATATTCTGTTGACCTTGTTTGTGGTCAAAACGGTCCAGGGCTTTTTTTGTAGCAGGAACTCCTTTGCATGCTAGGCCACACACCCCTAATGTAGCCAGTCCTAATGCATTTCTGCTGTTGGGTGTGGCCTATTAGGCTAATGAGTTCCTGCTGGGCGTGCCCAACGTGCCCAACTCGGGAGCCAGCCGGAACTCCGTTCCTGTGCGTTCCTGCCCAAAGCTCTGACAGAACAGTGGTTTATACAAGGTCACCCAGCAGCTGCATGTGAAGGAGTGGGGAATCAAACCCGGTTCTCCCAGATTAGAGTCCTCGCTCTTAACCACTACACCAAACTGGCTCTCAGACTGGAGCCAAATACAATACCTTCCTCCCAACTTAGCAACCGTGGGAAACCCTTTCATTTGAATGAGGGGAGACACTAACAAGCCGGGCCTTACAGTGGCTCTGCCCACTTTCCGAAAAGCTTGGCAGGCACCAAGGAAAGTATCAGCAGGTGCAATGGTGCCCATGGGCACCATGTCGGCGAATCTTGTTCTAACGGGGCTAGTCTGATCTCATCAGATCTCAGAAACTAAGCAGGGTTGGCCTTGGTCCGTATTTGGGTGGGAGACCACCAAGGTTGTCCAGGGTTGCTGTGTAGAGGCAGGCAATGGCAAACCCTTTCTGAACGTCTCTTGCCTTGAAAACCCTACAGCAGGGGTGTCAAACATGTGGCCTGGGGGCCAGATCAGGCCCCCAGAGGGCTTCCATCAGGCCTGCAGTGGAACTGGCCATCTCCTGCTTCCAGTTCTGCTGCTGCTGCTGCGGCATCATGGCTTGCTTCACCGGACTCTCTTAATCACTCAGCCATTTCAGACTCAGAACTCTGAGCATGAGATTTCTGTGGTGAACGTCAATAAATCAAAAGTAGGTTTGCAGCTTACAGAGCTAATGTTTTAAGCATGTTTTTTATTTTAAGTAAAAAAACACCATTTGTGTTTATGTCCTTTATAAAGTTTATATCTCAGCTACCTGGCATTACCTTCTATGACACACATGGCCTGGCCCAACAAGGTCTCATTTATGTCCGATCCGGCCCTCATAACAAATGAGTTTGACACCCCTGCTCTAGAGGGTCACCCTCTGTCGGCTGCGACTTGATGGCAAAAAAAAAAAAATGGTGCTCACAGGCGCTCTGTTGGGGAACTCCTGTTCTAACCACTACACTATTCTGAAATGGCATTGTATAGAAAAATTGCTTTCTGCTTTCTATATCCATATGCCTTCTCCTGTGATTACATTATGATAACATGCTGTGTCCTATTTCCTGTTGCAAGCCAAATGGTGAGTCCACATGGCCTCAATAGCCATACCATAAACCCACATTCTTTCACACCTTCATGCCAAAAGCCAGACCTCATGGCTCCACTTCCTGGCCCACATGCAACAAGTCACATACACAATGAAGTAGCTGGAGTTTGGGGTCACATGACTGCAGGCGGGGTCTCCAAACTCCTAGCCAATCTATACACACACCTTATGTGCAGCTATGGCAACCTGAAATTGGCCACACACCCCTGCTGGTTGTGATTGGCCGAATGGCCACGGCTAATCATGATTAGATTGGGGTATAATTGTTTGATCCCTATGGGAGTGAGCTTCTTGTTCTCGAGTCTCTTGTTCTATTAGCTCTGAGGCTCTTGCTGCCTATTTTATTCCACCTGAAATGCTGTCTCTTGGAAAATAAAGACCTGCTTAGTGACTTGGAGCACATGGGTGTGCAAAGATGGGATTTCCCTTCAAAATCCCTTGGACTATTCTGGACTGTTGGATGTTCCTCTATTGGTAACTATGAATCTTTAATGTGTAGTTAAGGCAAAGAGCCATAGGTTTTTCTTGTTTTCAGTAATCTCTTATAGTCTGTCTGCTAAGCTCTGTACTGAATAAAGATCCTTCTTATTTCTAATTGTCTTTGATGCTGTAACTTGAATTCCAAGTCTAAATCTTGTGGCTAACCCTGACCACTTAAGCTACCTTTGTAAGAGTAAAAGTGTGCATCTCTGGATTGAGTTGCTAATGTGTTCTGTCCCAGATGCCAACGAAGGGTTTGGAATCTCTTCCCTTAGGAAGAGCAGGGACTAGTGAAAAGAGGTTCTGGTGGCAAATTGTCTGGAAACCAGAGAGGGTATAGACCATCTCGTGGTTTGTTGTTTAATGTACTGAAAAGTACAGGATTCCTTCTCATCCCTGGACTGGCCTGAGGGGGTTAATCCTGTACAGCATTACATGGTCTTTTTTCAACTGATAACATTTGTGTATGTGTAGCTTCTGCTAAAATGTACAGGAGAAGGACCAGCAAAGAAGCTGGCAATTCAAATGGTTATTTCTGACAAATTCAACTTTCACTGCAGCCAATGGCCTTTTTCTATCTGCCTCCATAAGTCACTGGAGGTCACTTTTATAACAACAACAAAAGCCCCATTAAAACCTGCCAGGTTGAATCTGTCTTCAAAGTTCCATGGCATTCACCATTCTTCCTTGTTTAAGAGGCCAGTGAAATGCCCGAGAAGTTTGAAAGCAGAGTCTACATAAGAACATGACATAAGAGAAACCATGTTGGATCAGGCCAGGGGCCCATCCTGTCCAACAATCTGGGTCACACAGTGGCCAAAACCCAGGTGCCATCAGGAGGTCCACTAGCTGGGCCAGAACTCTGGAAGCCCTCCCACTGTTTCTCCCCCAAGCATCAAGAGTACAGAGCTTCATTGCCCCAGAAACAGAGCTCCATTTATACCTTATGGCCAATAGCCACAGATGGAACTCTGTTCCCTATGTTCATCTAGTCCCCTCTTGAAGCTATGCTTGTAGCCGCCGCCACTTCCTCTGGCAGTGAATTCCATGTGTTAATCACTCTTTGGGTGAAGAAGTACTTCCTTTTATCTGTTCTAACCCAACTGCAGTAACGGAAGAAGTGGGCAGTGATTCACAAAAGTTCATCCCCTGCCACAAATTTTGTTAGTCTTTAAGGTTCTACTGGGCTCTGCCACTGAGCCACAGCCGCTCCTGAAGGCACAATTAATTAATGCCTATGGAACAGTCTGCTATTCTACAGATTGCAGTGCCTGAGGGATACTTTGAATGGAAATAGCAGGTTGTCAGACAGTTCTGTTTGTTCTTTGGGTTAAAGATCTACTGGGAAAAGAACGACGATTGTCCCGGCTTTCAGTTTCAGGCAAGCTACTGCAAAATAATACAGCATACAACAGAGGATAACATTACATAGGCCTCTGCAATGGATAATGGGGACAGGGTGGGAAACTGCAGCTGCTTGCTTGAGTTCAGGACCACCTTTGGTGTAGTGTCCAGGGGGGCTCAAAAAAAAAAAGTGTAGTGGTTAAGTGCGCAGACTCTAATCTGGGAGAACCAGGTTTGATTCCCCACTCCTCCACTTGCACCTGCTGGATGACCTTGGGCAAGCCATAGTTCTGGCACAGCTGTTCTTGAAAAATAACAGTTTCTGTCAGAGCTCTCTCAGCCCCACATACCTCATAGGGCAGTGGTGGCGAACCTATGGCTCGGGTGCCAGAAGTGGCACTCAGAGCCCTCTCTGTGGGTACGTGTGCCATCGCCCCAGCCAGGCCCAGACCATCATTAAAGTGTTGAATTCCCTGCCAAATAATTTTAAGCATTTGGGATTGCTTTCCTTAGTTTGTTTGAATCATCTTAAGTCAATGGATGAGTTGTTTTTTCTAAAGTAAAACCTCAGTATTCAGGTTAAATTGCCGTGTTGGCACTTTGCGATAAATAAGTGGGTTTTGGGTCACAGTTTGGGCACTCGGTCTCTAAAAGGTTTGCCATCGCTGTCATAGGGTGTCTGTTGTGGGGAGGGGAAGGGAAAGGGGGTTGTAAGCCGCTCTGAGACTCCTTTGGGTAGTGAAGGGCAGGGTATAAATCCAATCTCCTCCTCCTCTTTCTTTTCCATTCAAGCTGGAAAACGGAAGGTCCAAGAGAAAGACCCAGCAGGCCTCCTGAACTGAGTGTGTCGCCATAGACACTACCCTGGAATCTTCCACGGTGTCCTGGGTTTCTGTGGCAGGTGTACAGGCATTCCCGGGCAGACGGGTCAATATGGAAAAGTGCCTCGGAGTCAGGTGGTTTTGAAAACTCCCACTCTAAGCTGAAGGAAACCTATGGAACATCTTGGGCGGAAGGTCCAAACAGTGTTCTGCACAAGCCCTTCAGACGTATGTGGATATTTGGCTTCCCCGTCTCGGAGGATTTACTAGCCAGTACATTTGTCACATCTCAAAAATCCAGATGGAAGGGTAACATAGACAAGAACGTGAATGTTTATCTTAATCTGCAAATCGGCGATTTGCTTCCATGCTTAGATGGAAAGAAGAGACAGAGACATAAGATTTTCCCATGAAGAGAGTTTCAAAGGGTAGCCATGTTGGTCTACGGTCAAACAGTTAGATTCGAGTCCAGTAGCCCCTCAGGGACCAACATGAGCTTTGGAGTGGTCTGAGCTTCCCAGAGTCAAAGTGTTCTTCACCAGATAAGACTTTCCCATATTTTCACATGGAAAGAGAAACTGGGCTGTAAGTGGAATATATGCAACGGCTCTCCATTTGGTAATAACGAAAAATGGTTGTTGGTTCTTAAACAGAGTATGAAGGGAAGGGGAATGTCAAAATCCTACCTGTGACCATTTCCACAGTAGTCAAAGTCCCCAGATTGATGTTTTAAAAACGGTGTGTTCTGTGAAATTTTCTGCAGTAGCCTCATCAGGCGCAAACCCGAAGTGTTTCCTTCTTACCCTGCATTTTTAGAACTCGCTAAAACTGGGGATTCTGAAAATGTGGGGTAAAAAGGAGAAAACTTCGGGTTTGCGCCTGGTGAGGAAAAATCTGCTGTGGAAAATTTCACATAACACACAGTTTTAAAAACATCAATGCAGGGAATGTCTGTACTGCGGAAATTGTCTATGAGCTACTGAAAAGACCACAAGAATAAAGATAGTTATAGAAAGAAAGAAAGAAAGAAAGAAAGAAGCAATAGTGGATTCGTCACTCACAGGAGAGGCCAAAGAGTTGCCAAGTTGGGAGATTCCTTGAACCAGTTTGGTGTAGTGGTTAGGTGTGTGGACTCTAATCTGGGAGAACTGGGTTTGATTCCCCTCTCCTCCACTTGCAGCTGCTGGATGACCTTGGGCAAGCCATAGTTCGGACAAGAGCTGTCCTTGAAAGGGCAGTTCTTGAAAGAGCACTCTCAGCCCCACCTGCCCCACAGGGTGTCTGTTGTGGGGAGGAGAAGGGAAAGGAGTTTGTAAGCCGCTCTGAAACTCCGAGCGAAGGGCGGGGTATAAATCCAAATTCTTCTTCCTCCTCCTCCTTTGGGAGTGGAGCCTGGGGAGGGAGGGGCTTGCCCCGTGGTTTCCAGAAACTAGTACCTCGGAGGTACTAGTTTTTTACGGCGCATCTTCGGTGTGAAGCCTCGGGTGAGCCACGGGAGCTCTACGCCTCCCAGATGTGGCGGTGAGATCGCACCTGGAAAATCCGCCTATCTTCCGTCTCTCTAGCGTGCCTAATGCTCCGTGTGACTGGGGCCCAAGTTAACCTTTTTGAAGTTAATTTGTTCACAGTAAGTTGAAATGTCCCTACATGAACCTGTCATGTAAGATGTGCTTGTATTTTTGACAGTAAAATTTTCTTTCTCTCATTCCCATTGGAGTCAGATCACCTTTGTGATTTGTTTGAACAGCATTTTCCCCTTGACCTGGAAATCTGGCAGACTGGAGCTACTGCATACAGCTTTTGTGCTTCCAAGGCAACACACACACACACACACACACACACACACACACTTAACCCAATAGGTCCATCATCTTAGACTCTGTTTTTTGGCTATATCCAGGGCTATTTTTGGGCAGGAACGCACAGGAACGGAGTTCTGGCTGGCTGCCAAGTTGGCCACGCCCAGCAGGAACTCATTAGCATAATAGGCCACACCCAACAGCAGGAACTCATTAGGATTGGCTACATTAAGGGTGTGTGGCCTAACATGCAAAGGAGTTCCTGCTACAAAAAAGCCCTGGGTTTTGACAACAAACAAGGTAAACAGAATAACAATCAAAAGGTGGGTGTGGCTGGATGACCACACTTCTGGTAACATGGGGGTGCAGCCTAATGTGTTAATGAGCTGTGCTGTCAGGGGTGTGGCCCAATATGCTAATGAGTTCCGGCTGGGCTTTTTCTACAAAAAGAGCCCTGGCTGTATCTAAGTGGAATGTTGGGAATTGTCTTTGATATAGTAAAGGTAAAGGTTCCCTTGCTCGAAAGCCAGTCGAATCCGACTCTAGGGTTGCGGTGCTCATCTCCGTTTTCAAGCCGAACAGCCAGCGCTGTCCGAAGACATTTCCGTGGTCATGTGGCTGGCATGACTAAACACCGAGGCACACGGAACGCTGTTACCTTCCCACCGAAGTGGTACCTATTTATCTACTTGCAGTTTCTTGCTTTCGAACTGCTAGGTTGGCAGGAGCTGGAACTAGAGACAGGAGCTCACTCCATCATGCGGCACCCGGGTCTCGAACTGCTGAACTACCGACCTTCCACAGCCTGCAGTTCAGCGTCTTAACCACTTGAGCCACTGCAGCTCCTGTCTTTGATATAGAATGTATGAAATCACAGAGACTTGGGGGGGGGAACCCATTTTCCTATACTGGCCCACTTTTTTCCACAGAACCTTAAATTGTAGCTCTGGCAGGACCCATTCTCTGAATGTTTTAATCTGAAAGGGGACCATTCCTTGGCTACTAGATACATAGCTATATAAACTTGCAGTCTTTCAGTCCTAGTGGGTGGTGGTGGGGCATGTTGACCTTCTTTTCACCAGTGCTTTTGGCATAAGGATCAGACCCGTCAGATTACAGCAAGCAAGGTCAGGTCATCCGCCAGAGCAGACATCCTAAATGCTGAGAGGATTGGTGAAGTATTTGAGATGCACAGAATAAGCAAGCAGGAGATTAAAATGGCCTCAGATTGCAATTTGTGCCAAGGTAGGTAGCTGGGTTTTCCTCCCTGCCTCCCCTATTCATGAGGTCAGGCTGTTCTTAACTCTAGGAAGAATTTATTTTAAGTGTGCCCTCCCACATGCAGATGAAAGAGGCCATTTCAGTGCCTGAAATTTATTCTCTAGAAAACAGGTTTTGCTGCACCATTAATAAACAGCAAGCACACAAAATAAGAAAAAAAGAAGCGGATATGGGGCTAGTGCCACAACCAGTCAGTTTGGAAGCAATGAGAGCCAGTTTGGTGTAGTAGTTAAGAGCGCAGACTATAATCTGGGAGAACTGGGTTTGATTCCCCACTCGTCCACATGCAGCTGCTGGTGTGACCTTGGATCAGTCACAAGTCCTTTCAGAGCTGTTCTCTCAAGAGCAGTTCTTGAAAGAGCTATCTCATCTCCACCTACCAGACACCCTGTGAGTCACAGGTAGGGATGTGCATTCGGTTCGTCTGAATCGAATGCACCACCGAAAATGGCCCATTCAGGCCCCTTTTGGGCTGCTACGGGCTGTTTCAGATTTTCTGATCTGAATCAGCTTGCCGCCGAATTGCCGCCGAGTTTCGGTGGCAATTCGGGCCCATTATATCCTTTGGGCCATTGAAATCAATGGTGAAAACCTAGGTTATATTCTGAGTGCTGGAGGGAAGGGGGTTTGAGGGAGAGGTGCCTAACTCACAGGGTAGGTGCTGGAGCCTCTCCCCAAGATACCCAAAAAGTTTCAAGAACATTGGACCAAAGAGTCCAATTCTATGGGCCCCCAAACAGGTTGCCCCCATTCCCTCCATTGTTCTCTATAGTGGGGGAAAAGTTACTTGTTTTGCCGATTATTCCTTGATGAGTCATCAGTAACCATGTCATAGGAATTCATAAATAAAACCTCCTGCATTCCATGAATTCCTACAATGGATTAAGCAGCAAGTGAGGACAAATGAGGTAGGGGTCAGTGAGAGCAAAGCAAGTGAGGCCATATGAGGCAGAGGTCAGTGAAGGCAAAGCAAGTGGGGCCAAATGTGGTAGAGGTCAGTGAAGGCAAAGCAAGTGAAGTTCCGGGCCCCCGAGACATCAAGGTTGCCCAAACTAAGGCCAGGGCGTTTTTGGTGGCGGCTCCTACCTGGTGGAACGAGCTCCCAGTGGAGATCCGGGCCCTGTGGGAGCTTTTGCAGTTCCGCAGGGCCTGTAAGACGGAGCTCTTCCGCCAGGCTTTTGAGTAGGAGTCGCCACCGCCACTATTCCACCACAGTGATACGATTTTATCATCTACCCCTATCATTGGGTGAGGGGTAGATGTCACCTGGCAGAGATGGGGAAATATCGTTCCCGGTGCTCACGCTATTAATAACGCTGGCCGCCAATGTGGGATATCGTGCATCTTGGGGAGTCTTAGAGATTCGTAGAGCACCTTTTTATTATGTATGTAATAATGTTTTATTGTATTTTACTTTTAATCCGGCATTGCCGCCTGTTAGCCGCCCTCAGCAGCTTGGGTAGGGTGGGGTATTAAGCCCAAAAATAAATAAATAAATAAATAAAATATGAGGCAGAGGTCAGTGAAGGCAAAGCAAGTGGGGCAAAATGTGGTAGAGGTCACTGAAGGCAAAGCAAGTGAGGACAAATGAGGTAGAGATCAGTGAAGGCAAAGCAAGTGAGGCCCTATGAGGTAGAGGTCAGTGAAGGCAAAGCAAGTGAGGTCATATGAGGCAGAGATCAGTGAAGGCTTAGCAAGTGGGGCCAAATGAGGTAGAGTTCGGTGAAGGCAAAGCAAGTGAAGAAGATGATAAAATGCTGCCAGGAAGAACCCGAAGCCCAAGGAACAAGTGGCTACTTGACAACATTGAAACAACAGGAATGTTTCTCTCCCCCCCCCCTATATTTTTTATCTCACCTCTCCTCCATTATATCCACACAACTGGTCATCCAAGTATGGATATTGGGATATTTGGTTAATATAGCAGAGCTGTACCCAATCATAGAAGCATGATACTAAGCGCAGTAAATAAACCTCCCAAGAAGTACATTGCAAAACAAGGTCAATTTACATTTATTGAAATAGATCCAAGTTCACACTCAGGTTGCAGTCAAAGAGAAAGAAGCCTAATCTAAAAAGTACTTTCCCTATCACAAACAGCCAGCTTGTCCAGGATCATCTGAATGGAAGTATGAGCAGCCAAAAAAGGGGGGGGGGGAAGCCAGTGTACAGTACAAGGAACAGCAAAGAACACACCACTGACTGAAAATAAATGCACAAGCAAAGTAGCAAGTATATAATAATCCTATAAGCATAACAACTAAATGCACAAGCAAAAGAGCAAGTATATAATAATCCTATAAGCATAACAACTAAATGCACAAGCAAAAGAGCAAGTATATAATAATCATATAAGCATAACAACTAAATGCACAAGCAAAAGAGCAAGTATATAATAATCATATAAGCATAACAACGAGTATAATAAGAATCAATTGGCCAAGGTGCAATAATAAAGCATAATAGAAGCGCAGTCTACAGTCTTTCCATGTGTCTATTCCAAAATAGAAGCAAATATCAGAGTCCAAATTGAAGTGTAAGTCATCAAATTTTCTGAGCCATAAAAAGCTGACGCGTAATCCAGATGCCTGGTGCCGCGTTTCGAATAATTCTTACTCAAGCATGGCTGTGATGGGACCCAATCTCAAAAGCTGGCATATACTAAGCCAGACTGGTCAGTCAAGGAGGATTATTACTGACAGGAGGCACCTAGAGAGACATGTCTCTCCATGGAAGGCCATGTGTAGTGAGTGAGAGGACAAAGCCAGAGAGAGACAGAAGGGGTCAGAGGACAGCTCCCAGGTTAAGCAAAGAGAGGCATCTTATTCAAGGAGATAAAACCTAGACGCAGTTAGAGTGATATAGCACCCCCTTATGTCACTCCAACGGTGGGGCCCTCTGAGACTCTACAAGCTTGTGACAGGAAGTTACGTGGCATCAGAGTCACATGACCGGAAGAGTGGATGGTTATGACCTTCCCAGTGTCCGCGGGGAGGGCGGGATATAAATATGAATGGATGAATAAATAAATAAACAAAATAGGACTGTGGGCAGGGAATCAAGTAATATGGGACAAGTAATAGGGACAAGTAATATGAGCCAAGCACCAAGAGGCAGACCATAGTAGAGGGTGGAGAGACCAGATACATCAAAGAAACACTCCCCGTATCAAATGTCTTGTTCTGGGCCTGTGCATGAGACCCATAATCGCTTGATTTAATGGTAAACTGAGCAGCCGATGTCAGTCCCTCAAAGCGGCAAACCCACAAACCCAGGCTCCCTCCAGACAAGGTAGGGTTTTGGATGGACTCTGATCTTGTACATTTTTAGACAAAATGGCCTGATGGGGGTCGTGCATGCTTCAGGAGGCACAGAATATTGAGAGCAGTTGAGAAATAGTCTACAGAAGAAGGCAAAGAAATCCACTGCCCTGTTAAAAGTCCTATGGGGTCAGCAAGCCCTGGAGGGTGTAGAGATACCAGCTTCCAGGTGGGACCTGGGGATCCCCTGGAATTACAGCTCATCTCCAGAACACAGAGATCAGTTCCCCTGGAGGAAACAAATGTGTTGGAGGATGGAGTCCCCTTGCATTGTACCCCAGGAAGGTTGCCAGGGGATCAGGGGTGGACTTACCGGGAGCAGAGATTTCATGGCATGTTTCAGCAATGTGCCCATGTGACCCAGAAGTGATATAGACATATTGGGGACATTGGAGCAATGCTTTGGTTTTAGGGCAGAAGCTCTATGGTAGAATTAGCTTCTACCATAGAGTTTTTGCCCAAAAAACAGAGTGTTGCCCTGATGTCCCCAACGTGCCTACAGTACCTCTGGGTTTCATTGAAGTCACGTAAACATGCTGCTTTTTTTTTGGGGGGGGGTAATTCCCCCCACCGGCCAGCTGATCAGTGACAGAGGGGTGGGTCCTGGCAGCGGGGGTTCCCCGCCCCCACTGTGAGGGGGTCTGGCATCCCTATACCCCACTGAAGTCCCTGTCCTCCCCAGGTTTCTAGGAGTTTCCCAACCTGGATCTGGCAACTCTAACCCCCACCCTGTTCCCCACCAGTGGCCAAGAGGGACCTGGCAACCCTAGTGTTATGTACTGGGACTGAATCATTCAAGGTCCATCACCCCGGAGACTGGCTGAGCTTGGAGCACAAGAACAATAGCCTGCCAGGATTATGAAAGTAACCATTCAAGTAGTAAAAAGGTAAAGGTAAAGGTTCCCTTGCTCGAAAGCCAGTCGAATCCGACTCTATGGTTGCGGTGCTCATCTCCGTTTCAAACCCGAAGAGCCAGCGCTGTCCGAAGACGTTTCCGTGGTCATGTGGCTGGCATGACTAAACACCAAGGCGCACGGAACGCTGTGACCTTCCCACCGAAGTGGTACCTATTTATCTACTTGCAATTTCTTGCTTTCGAACTGCTAGGTTGGCAGGAGCTGGAACTAGAGACGGGAGCTCACTTCGTCATGCAACGCACTCGGGTCTCGAACTGCTGAACTACCGACCTTCCACAGCCTGCAGTTCAGCGTCTAACCACTTGAGCCACCGCAGCTCCATTCAAGTAGTAATGTTATGTAAATAGCCTATCACTGGGAGTGGGGTGTGTTTGGGTGTGGCCATTGCATGCTATTTAACAACTGCGGCTTTGGGGTCTTGTCTTGCTCTTGCTGAAATCACAAATAAAGTTGAGCTGATCACTAGACCCGAGCCTGCTCATCCATGGAACCCACTATTTAACACCTAGAAAGGGGAGATTTCTAGGGGAAAATTCCCACATCCATTATCCTCCCCTTTGCACTGCCTCATGCGCCCCCCAGCTTGCAATAACTCTAATTCCCGGTGAACGGGCTTCAACAAGTGGGATCTCTTCTATGCTATACGAAGAATGCTGCAACAGAAAAAACTGCCTGCTGGTGCTATCCAGCTGCCTCTCTCCTCCCTAAGGATAGCAACCCCTTCCTGTTCCCAGCTCAAGGTTAAAGTAGCGGTGGCCTCGGCCTCCAGCACTCACAGTGAGCTAGTGTGCCAGGAACGAAAGGTAAACATTACCCTTGCACATTCATCACACTTGCATAATGCTTCCATAATCCTTCAAGGTAATATTTTGGATCTGGGCCAGCTGATTTTACTATAGCCAGCGAAGGAGTGATTGTTTGACTGGGAGCAAAACAACTTTCTGGCCTGGGCCTTCCAGGGGCCGAGGTTTGGTTTAGAGGGCGCAGGAACTGAGTCTCCTGGTGTCATGATCTGGGCTGTGCCACCAGAGGCCTACTAGGCCCAGGGAGCCTGGCTAGCAGTTGGTGAGGCTGGGCCTACAACTCCCAGAAGCCCCTGAGAGGTTTTGGAGTCAAAATTGACCAATAGGAAAAGATGAGGGCTTGGAATAAAAGAACTGGAGCAGCAGGAAAAGCTGTTCTTCTTCCCAGAGGGCAGAGCCAGAAGGAAGGCTGCTGCAGGGAAGTGACCCTCATCCTGAGGGAAGCGTGAGAAGTCTAGTGTCACTTGGAATAGTGAGCTAGGGACAGTATATATTTCGACGCGTTGGGGCATTTGATTTCTTTTCTTTTCACCCACTTACTGTTATTATTCTGCACCTTGTTGTTTGACCTCTTATAAAATAAACTATTTTTATTGTTCACTCTGCCTGGTCCTCACACCTGTTATTCGGCCAAAAGGGAGGTCTGAAGGTCTTGGGAGGGTGCTCTGGGCCTTCTCAAGGGAGCCTGGAACCAGAGTGGTGGCAGCGTCAGGTGACACCCCACCTGAGCCGTGACACCTGGCCAATGACCTTCCTTCCAGATCTGTGGTATGCAATAGCGGACAGATCCTGGCTCTGTAATGGACACCATAAAATGGCATGCAACATCCCGAGTCTGTAACGTGAATGGCAAAATACTATAGCAGGGCTCAGTAACCTGTTATAATTAAAGGGCCAAAATGATGTCCACATTCCGAGCAAGACATCAACAGAGAGCCAGTAGAATCCAAGAATCACAGAGTTGGAAGGGGCCATAAAGGCCATCTAGTCCAACCCCTTGCTCGATGCAGGATCAGCCTAGAGCATCCCTGACAAGTTCCAGTAGCAGAGAGCCTATTTGCATCACTGAAGATGTACCACTTAACACTGCTGATGTTTGGTTAATAATCCATAAAGTTTCTGTTGTCTCAATAACGGACGCCACGGCCTTCAGTTGGCAAGACCCAAGCAAGGCTGTTAAGGATAGGGCATTTTGGAGGTCAATCATTCACAGGGTTGTCGTAAGTCGAAAGTGACTTGACCGCACACAACATATACAAAGTTTCTGCAGTCCAAACGCTGATGGTTTGTGTGAGTCAATTACAGGAAGTGACACAAAGGAGATCTCACAACAAGGAATAAATATAAACAGGAGCATTCTACATTAATACTTTAGTGCACTGGCATAGATCTGTGTACGGTTCGTGCTTAGACTCCTGGCAACAGTTCACCCCCATCTCTTTCATTTGTGTAAAGGCATGTCTAAGAAGTTCTTTACTCTCATAAATTTTTTTGTCTGCCATTCTCTTCCCATACCTGTTATTCTAGCATCCCACCTATATCCAGTGTATCTTAACTTAAAGCTTCTTTCTTTCTTTCTTTCTTTCTTTCTTTCTTTCTTTCTTTCTTTCTTTCTTTCTTTCTTTCTTTCTTTCTTTCTTTCTTTCCTTCCTTCCTTCCTTCCTTCCTTCCTTCCTTCCTTCCTTCCTTCCTTCCTTCCTTCCTTCCTTCCTTCCTGTGTTAGTTTCACGCTAAACCACATTTGGCTCTGAAGCCACAGGTTGAGAACCCTTGTATTATAGTTCATGGGATTCTAAACCATTCCTTTTGGTTAGTGATGCTGTGAATTTAGTCACAAATGCACCCAGCAGTTAAATTTACTGTGTTCAAAGATATAGATCAGATGCAAGTTGATCACCCAAACTGTTCGGTTTGCATTGGGTTCATTCACAGGTTTCCATAGGGTTTGCATTGGGTTTTCGCAAAACTGCACGTGCGCAAAAATGCTGCTGATTCAGTATCCATTAGTGTCACTGAAAGATAGGGTTCTGTTGAAATGTGGGATTGATTGATGACTGAATTCTATGATTTGTGGCTGATGTAATTGTCTATGTTACCCATTCGCCTGTTGAGCGGAGCAGTTATGCCACCAGGATGAGGGGTGTAGTAGAACTCTATTGGGCTGCATGGGAAGGCAAAAATGCAAAAAGCCACTTGTTTGGAATGAAGAAGAAGAAGAGGAGGAGGAGGAGGAGGAGGAGGAGATTGGATTTATATCCCACTCTTTACTACCTGAAGGCATCTCAGAGCAGCTTACAATCTCCTTTCCCTTTCTCTCCCCACAACAGACACCCTGTGACATAGGTGGGGCTGAGGGCTCTCTCTTGAGAACTGCTCATGAGAGAACAGCTCTGAGAGAACTTGTGACCTACCCAAGGTTACACCAGCAGCTGCATGTGGAGGAGTGGGGGATCAGACCCGGTTCTCCCAGATTAGAGTCCGCGCTCCTAACCACTACACCAAACTGGAGTCTCAGAGCAGCTTACAATAGCCCTTCCTTTCCTCTCCCCATGACAGACACCTTGTGAGGTAGGTGGGGCTGAGAGAACTGGGACTGGCCCAGTGTCACCCAACTGGCTGCATGTGAAGGAGCGGGGAATCACAGTGGACACTGGTGGAGTGCAGCGTCCAGATGGCGGCTGGAGATCTCCTAGGATTATAACATCTCCAAGATGGCAGAGATCAGCTCACCTGAAGAAAATGGCCACGTTGGAAGGAGGTAAAAGGTAAAGGTTCCCTTGCTCGAAAGCTAGTCGAATCCGACTCTAGGGTTGCGGTGCTCATCTCCATTTCAAAGCCGAAGAGCCAGCGCTGTCCGAAGGCGTTTCCGTGGTCATGTGGCCAGCATGACTAAACGCCAAGGCGCACGGAACGCTGTTACCTTCCCACCGAAGTGGTACCTATTTATCTATTTGCAATGTCTTGCTTTCGAACTGCTAGGTTGGCAGGAGCTGGAACTAGAGACGGGAGCTCACTCCGTCTTGCGGCACCCAGGTCTCGAACTGCTGAACTACCGACCTTCCACAGCCTGCAGTTCAGCGTCTTAACCACTCGAGCCACCGCAGCTCCTCTGGAAGGAGGACTCTATGGCATTATACTTCACCGAAATCCCTCCCCTTCCCAGACCCCACCCTCTTCAAGCTCCACCCCCAAAATCTCCAGCTGTTTCCCAACCCACAGCTGGCAACCCTACCAAGCTGGCTGTCATACAGGGCAGCAACCTCTTCACCGTGGACAGATAGATCAATGAATTGTCAAACCAGCTGCTGGAAAAATCAGGTCCCTGTTCATGTTAGGCAAACAGGATGTGAGCCGAATGGGTGGATGTTCGAACATCCCAACTTGGGGTCATTTCTTGGTCCTGTGGACTTATGAGGATATCCAAACAAATACATTAAACTCAACCATGAGGATCAGGCTTCTGCATTTCATTTTTTTAAAAAAAATATATTTTATTTTACCATTTGAAGGGATACAAGATGAAAAGGGACAAAGGGAAAAGTGAGAAGCATCAAACATAATTTGTTGAGTACATTTTAAGGACATTGCATAGTATCTCTCCTTATATATAATTGAATAGTGGGTGCCAAAGTTCTAATTCTAAAATGCACTCCCTTAGTGTATGGCTGATGGCACTGCTCCTCAGCATATATCGCCACCAATCAGAAGGCAAAGCCTGGGTCCCGCCCACACCACAACTGCTGCGACAACCTGGTCTTTTGCATATGGAAGCTGATTGGACTTCAGTCCATTCCACACCTCAAACTCCCCCCCCCCCGCAAGGCAGTTGGAATTTTCAGTTGCATAACATACCTCATAGGGGAGAGGAGAATGGGTAACAATGGTTACCACTCTCCAGGTGAGGGCTACAGATAACTCAAACATACAAATGCTCTTCAGGTAGCACAGATCAGTCCCTCTGGAGAAAACAGTGGACTCTGTCATTAAACCCTGCTGAGGTTGCCACAGGAAACTGACACTGTTTGCCCAAAGCCAGAGCACTCTCCCAGAGCCTCTTTCTAGATCCCGTTGTATTTATTTCCGCAACGGGCATTATTTCTAGTAAGAATATAAAACATGAAAAAGTATCATAACAAATCAAAATATGGTAAAACAATCAATACGCCAATATAATATATTTCCGTGTATATTTCCATCATTTCCTAACTATAGGCCTAGGTACTGCCTTTCATTTGCAATGGAAACAGAGATTCTCGAGAAACTTAAATTCCATGACCAAATCCACTTTCTGTGTATTTTCTGCACTGCTTATTAATGATGGCATAAAGGCATCTCTTCTGTCTGTCAGCATCTGGAGACCCAGAGCTCTTGCTGACCATCTTGAGTCTACGATTAATTTTATCTGCATCGTTAACCTTACTAATTCTGCGTACCTTCCTCCGCCTGGTTGTACTTTAGAGTTCATTCCAGGGGTCAAATCAAAATATTGTTCCTTTCATTGTTTGAGTGACTTAATTGAACACAGTACATTGGACTCTCATCATGCGCCTCTCTGGTCCAGTCATGCGCCCGTCCAAAGAGCAATCCTTCATCTTGGGTGGCAACAAAGAGAAGGGTGATTACTGATTACATTTTTTGCAATGAATGACTAATCTGAGAACTTGGTGTGGCAAAGGTTCCTCGACCGTTTTGATAATTTGAAAAATAAAATCTCAAAAAAAAAAAAAAATAACATGGTGGCACCAATGCTGGGATTTCCACCCTTCCTCCCCAAGCCCTGTGAGGAAAGGCTGAGGGACTTGGGAATGTTCAGTCTGGAGAAGAGGAGGCTGAGGGGGGACAGGATGGCTCTCTTGAAGTCTTTGAAGGGCTGTCCTTTAGAGGAGGGCAGGGAGCTGTTCCTGTTGGCGGCAGAGGAGAGGGCTCGTCGTAAGAATGGGTTTAAATGAAGGGCCGGAAGGTACCGGCTGGATATTAGGGGGAAACCTTTTGACAGTCAGAGTTGTGCCACAGTGGAATCAGCTCCCCCTCCCTGGCAGCCTTTAAGCAGCTAAACAAGTATAAAGCCAACAGTCGTGATAGTCTGACCCACAATCAAACAGTCATAAGACTTATAAAGAATGCTGTTTATGTATTGCAATCTATTATTTATTTATTTATTTATTTATACTTTCAATTTGTACCCCACTCACCCCCGAAGGGCTCTGAGCGGCTTACACGGTGCATGGTGCAGAGACCTATGCAGAAACCCTAACTATGGCCACAGTACGTCTGGGGTGGGGGGAGCCCTACCAGGTATCCTCCAGGCTCCGATCGTTCATTTATCCGGCGAGTGGGCGACTTCTTCCAGTTCTCTCCGGTGCGGCTTCCGCGGCCTCCGCTGTTCTTTCGGCTCTCTGGCGACTCCTCTCGGGGGCTGTTGGTTAAGGGCCCTGGTGCGCAGCCACGGTGGGCGTCACGTCCTTGCGGGTCCGAACGTCCTCCTGCTGGCCACGTCATCAGCTGCCGAGCCAACCGCCTCCTTGGGATGTCGCTGCCTCTCTTCATCTCCTCCGTGCTGACCGCCGCCGTGTTGCCGCCGCTTCTCGATTCCTCGTTTGGCTAAAACTTTGTTGATTTCCTCATCACGTCGCAGCCACAGAGTTTTCAGGGCACGAGGCATTCAGAGGTGCTTTGTCATTGCCTAGGGTTGCCATATCTTGAAAAGCAAAGACGAGGACATCTTTCCCGACTGACTACTTCAAACAACTGATCACTTTGGCTCAAGTGGTTAAGACGCTGAACTGCAGGCTGTGGAAGGTCGGTAGTTCGGCAGTTCGAGACCCGAGTGTGCCGCAGGACGGAGTGAGCTCCCATCTCTGGTTCCAGCTCCTGCCAACCTAGCAGCTCGAAAGCAAGAAATTGCAAGTAGATAAATAGGTACCACTTCGTGCCTAGGTAACAGCGTTCCGTGCGCCTTGGTGTTTAGTTATGTCGGCCATATGACCACGGAAATGTCTTCGGACAGCGCTGGCTCTTCGGCTTGGAAACAGAGATGAGCACCGCAACCCTAGAGTCGGATTCGACTGGCTTTCGAGCAAGGGAACTTTTACCTTTACTATTTAAAAGGGAGCTTGCCTCCGCTGGGGAACTATAGGGCAAAAATGGGCTCAGCCTCCCAACCCCAAAATAGGACATTTTCATCAGTTTTTTAAAAAGAACCCCAAAGAGGATGGACACCAAAAAAGAGGACATGTCCTCTAAAAAGAAGACATCTGGTAACCCTAACCATTGCCTGCCTCTGCATAGCAACCCTGCCCCCGCCGAAGTGCTGTCTGGAAGGTACTCTAAGCTACCACAGGAACAACGCATTTGTGTATGCGGAACCTCTGTGGAAGATTTATTCCATTATATAATAATCTGTCCTTTATACTCAGAAGCAGATTCCTATTCGGAATCTTAAGCCAAGTGCACAATTTACCTGATAGCGAACAGTTGATCTTTCTCTTGTCAGATACAAATCCTTTGGTCTCACATAAGGTAGTGCTCTTTGCACTTGCTGCTAGGAAAGTTAGATCCAGGGGTCACTTCCTGCGGGAGCGCACAGGAGCGGAGCTCTGGCAGTAAGGAGCTCAGGGGGTGGGCACATGCAACAAGCCCCCCCCTGCTCCCAGCAGCCCTCAGTCGGGCCACGAGGAGCAAGAAGCAGCCAGGTAAATTGCAGAGCCCCCCCCGGCCCACCTTCAGGTACAAGCTCTCCCTCCTCTGTGAGGGTAGATCTGCGCGTCGTTCCCCCCCCCATAGCTAGCAATCCAAAACAGTCCAGTGGCACCTTTAAGACCAAGTTTTGTTCAGGTACAAGCTCTCCCTCCTCTGTGAGGGCAGATCTGCACATCCCCCCCCCATAGCTAGCAATCCAAAACAGTCCAGTGACACCTTTAAGACCAAGTTTTGTTCAGGTACAAGCTCTCCCTCCTCTCTGAGGACAGATCTGCACATCCCCCTTATAGGTAGCACTCCAAAACAGTCCAGTGACACCTTTAAGACCAAGTTTTGTTCAGGTACAAGCTCTCCCTCCTCTCTGAGGACAGATCTGCACATCCCCCTTATAGGTAGCACTCCAAAACAGTCCAGTGACACCTTTAAGACCAAGTTTTGTTCAGGTACAAGCTCTCCCTCCTCTCTGAGGACAGATCTGCACATCCCCCTTATAGGTAGCACTCCAAAACAGTCCAGTGACACCTTTAAGACCAAGTTTTGTTCAGGTACAAGCTCTCCCTCCTCTCTGAGGACAGATCTGCACATCCCCCTTATAGGTAGCACTCCAAAACAGTCCAGTGACACCTTTAAGACCAAGTTTTGTTCAGGTACAAGCTCTCCCTCCTCTGTGAGGACAGATCTACACGTTCCCCCCCCCCAATAGCTAGCAATCGAAAACAGTCCAGTGGAGCCTGAGCAGTGGGTGTTGCCTTCTGACACACTTTCGGTGATGTCAAGGGATGTGTGGCATATGCAAATAAGTTATGCTAATGA
This sequence comes from Gekko japonicus, assembly GCF_001447785.1. Lineage (NCBI taxonomy): Eukaryota > Metazoa > Chordata > Lepidosauria > Squamata > Gekkonidae > Gekko > Gekko japonicus. Next base: position 260,437 of record NW_015161987.1, on the reverse strand, counting down.
GTTATGCTAATGAGCTCCTGCACCTCTTTTTCTACAAAATGACCCCTGGGATCCAAGGCGGACCTTAGAAATGTTTTATAACGAGTTATAAAATACTGATACCATGCTTTTGCCATTTCAAATTGCTGCCACGTTGACATTTTCGTTGCATAATTGAGTTTTATTCCGAATGTAATGTTTTAAATCATAAGTACTCTTTGAATGTAATGTTGTATTATAAAGGCCAATGGCCATATACAATAAAATCTTACCTACCCATCCAAGTACTAACCAGGGTTGACCTCGCTTAGCTTCCGAGATTAGGAGAAAGGGGAGACTTCAGAAGGGGTGGCTGGCCTCAGCCGCTCTGAGACTCCTTCGGATAGTGAAGGGCGGGGTGTAAATCTAACCTCCTCTTCATCCCTCCTCCTGCTGTTTCATTTATTAAACCATCATCTGGTTTGCTAGACCATCACCCAGACAAATCATTCTCTGCAGGATCTGCCTCGATCAAGCATTGAAATGGGGTCCGAGCCATTCCCTTGTGGAAACCACAGGAGGTTTGATGTAGTGGTTAAGTGCTCGGACTCTAATCTGGGAGAACCGGGTTTGATTCCCCACCCCTCCACGTGCACCTAGCTGGATGACCTTGGACAAGCCGTAGTTCTGATAAGAGCTGTTCTTGAAAAAGAGCAGTTTCTGTCAAGAGCTCTCTCACCCCACCTACCTCACAGGGTGTCTGTTGTGGGGAGGGGAAGGGAAAGGAGTTTGTAAGCTGCTCTGAGACACCTTTGGGTAGTGAAGGTTGGGGTAGAAATACAATCTCCTCCTCCTCTTCTTCTTCTTTTCTATGTAAAACTGTAACACGGAAAAGAAAAGAAAAGCAAAAGAAAAGAAAAACAGACCACAAAATAGGACTCTTTGCATTAATGGATCTATTGGCATTTTGTCATCCTTAGACGCTTGGTGGAACGTTTGTACAAAGAAACTTCTGTTGATTGTGAAAAGGTGTAGGAGTTACACTAAGCTTTGATGAGACAAAGAAAAGTTATTCTATCACAGATGTATTTTGTTGTTTACCTCTCCTAGAGCATGGCCGCCCTAGATTGTGAGTGTTATGACATGTATTTTGCATTGTGTTTTAAAATGGTTTTAACCAGGGGTCATTTCGTAGAAAAAGAGCTAGGGGAACTCATTAGCATAACTCATTAGCATATGCCACACCCCCTGCCATCACCGGAAGTGTGTCATAAGGCCACACCTCCTGGCATCACCGGAAATGTGTCATAAGGCCACACACCCCGCCCCCAACGGTGCCGGCCACCGGTGCCGGCCTTGCAGCTCCACTGCTGAGCCCCATGAGGGGCCCGGCGGTGGACCTGCAAGGCCAGCGGGAGTGCAAGGAAGCCCCGCGAAGGCCCTCCCTGGCCCCAGGCAGGCAGGGGTGGGGAGAGGCAGGGAGGAAGCAACTTACCCTCCCTCTTCTCCTGCCTCCACCTGGCTGAATGAGGGCCGGAAGCAGGGGGCGGGGCTTCGTCATGTGCCCCGCCCCCCGTACCTCACCCGGGGGGACTACGTTCCCCCGCGTCCCCCCCCCGAAATGACCTCTGGTTTTAACTGTATTGCTTTTTTTACTGTTGGAACCCACCCTGAGCATGTCAAGGGGAGGGCGAGATACAAATCCAATAAATAAATAGTGGGGTGAACATGTGCACAGGGCAAGGCGAGAGATGGACTCTGCAGAAACCGTTGTCTCTCTCCTGCCCTGATTTCATTTTGCCATTTGACCCCTCAATACATAAGGTGCGCAGGGTTCCTGGAGCCCAACCGATAGCTCCATTAGTGTAATTGTTAATTCAGTCATTTGCAAAATCAGCCCCACTGCTGCTCCTGGTGCAACCCTCACGAACGGCTGTGAATTGCAGTTGTTTGAACTCCCCCCCCCATGCATTATATGACTGTGTGCTTCTGCAAAGTTCGTTTGGTCTGGAGATGCATGTAAAGGCATTAGTTTGATTTTTTTTAAAAAAAACCCAAAACCCTGATAATAGGATTTCTCTCTCAAAAGACAGGAGAAAAAACGGACTCAGCTAGAAGGAAGCATTACTTCCCTCTTGTTATTTTTAACCCAGCACAATAGGCATTCTTATGCCCATTGTTGGGGCTGGTGAGCACACGTGGGCGAAACCGAGTCACAAGACTGTTGAATGCCCCTTTTGATACACAGGGCAAAACACAAGGTACTGTTGACTTTCGGAGCGGCTGATTCTGAGCTATGGAGTAGGGTTTGTTTCTGGAGGCAGTGTGCCGTGTTCTTTAAAGGCATATTCCTTCTAAGACGAAGGGTTAGGGTTCTCAGCTCTGGGTTGGGAAATACTTGGAGATTTTGGGGGGTGGAGCATCGGGGCGTGGGGCTTGGGGAGAGGCGGGGCCTCAGCAGTGTGTAATACCATAGAGTCCACCCTCCAAAGCAGCCGTTTTCTCCAGGGAAACTGATTTGTATTGCCTGGAGATCAATTGTAATAGCAGGAGACCTCCAGGTCCCACCTGGAGGTTGGCCACCATACTAGGGTTGCCAGTACCAGGTCCTCCTGGCCACCAGCAGTAGGATGTGGGACCGGGGTTGCCAGATCCTGGTTGGGAAACTCCTGGAGATTTGGTGGTGGAGCCTGGGACCCCAGAGTCCACCCTTCAAGGCATCTATTTTCTCCAGGGGAACTGATCTCTGTAGTCCGGAGATGAACTATAATTCTTATATATATAAGAGCCAGTTTGGTGTAGTGATTAAGTGTGCAGACTCTAATCTGGGAGAGCCAGGTTTGATTCCCCACTCCTCCACTTGCACCTGGCTGGATGACCTTGGGCAAGCCATAGTTCTGTCAGACCTGTCCTTGAAAAGAGCAGTTTCTGTCAAGAGCTCTCTCAGCCCCACCCACCTCACAGGGTGTCTGTTGTGGGGAGGGGAAGGGAAAGGCGTTTGTAAGCCGCTCTGAGACTCCTTTGGGTATTGAAGGGCGGGGTATAAATCCAATCTCTTCTCTTCTCTTCTTCTTTTACTATAATTCCAGGGGATCTCTAGATCCCACCTGGAGGCTGACATCCCTGTCAAAGACTACTGGATCGGCCCTTCAAGGAGCTCTCATTTTGCTGTTCTCAAAGTCTCCCTTCTCTTTGAAATATCAAACGTAGCCTGGATTGTAAAATTGGGTGTGGCCTATTATGCTAACGAGTTCCTGCTGGGTGTGGCCAACTCAGGAGCCAGCCGGAACTCCGTTCCTGTGCGTTCCTGCCCAAAAATAGCCCTGGATCCAAACAGAGATACACATGGAAATTGGAGCAAACCCCACGCATATGGGGCAGCTTGGAAATGTTATTTAATTTCAGGGACTAGCTAATTAGGGTTTCAGAGGGTAGTTGTGTCAGTCTGCAGTAGAACCGCTAGGTGAGTGTCTGCTAGATTGAAATCTAGATTAGAGATTAGAGCTAGATTGGCACCTTTGAAGCTTTCATGAGTCAAAGCTCTCTTCCTCCGGATACAAGTCAGAAACTTTCCCTTGCGCTTTCATATCTGGCAAAGGGATCTTTGACCCACAAGAGTTTATACCCCCAAAATTTTGTTGGTCACGTGGTTAAGACACTGAACTGCAGGCTGTGGAAGGTCGGGAGTTCAGCAGTTCGAGACCCGGGTGCCGCAAGACGGAGTGAGCTCCCGTCTCTAGTTCCAGCTCCTGCCAACCTAGCAGTTCGAAAGCAAGAAATTGCAAGTAGATAAATAGGTACCACTTCGGTGGGAAGGTCACAGCGTTCTGTGCGCCTTGGTGTTTAGTCGTGCCGGCCACATGACCACAGAAACGTCTTCGGACAGCGCTGGCTCTTCGGCTTTGAAATGGAGATGAGCGCCGCAACCCTAGAGTTGGATTCGACTGGCTTTCGAGCAAGGGAGACCTTTACCTTTACCTTTTTAAGGTGTTACTGGAGCCAAATCTAGTTAATCAGGGCATCTCTTTCAGAATAGCCAATGAAAAAAACTTGACTTGCTAAGGAATCAGGATTCCTTCCTGCCTTTAATGATTTTGCCATAGAAGTTGTATTCTGCACATTCTTGATCATAAATGTTGTCTGGTAGAACCGGAGAGTCTCAGGGGAAAGTATTTCTCCCTGCTTCCCCTGGGCACAATATTTTTATTTATTATTTATTTACATTGGTAAATAAATTGCTGCCAAATGAGGGCCATCAAGGCAGCTACGGGTTAAAACACTAAAAATTCATTAAAAACACCATTAAAACCAAAACTAAAATACATATTAAAAGCACAAAAAATGGTAGTTTATTTATTTATTTATATTTATTTATTTATATATAAATAAATAAAATAGTTTAAAACACAGGGCAGAAAGCGGGGATCATTGAAGGAACACCAGATAAGTTCTTTACCTGCTGAAGAAGACAGGGATGGAAGGGGACGGACAAATATCCTTTCGGGGAGAGTTTCATCATTTAGGTCATGCCCCAGGTGAGAAAGCCCGCTGTCAGGTTGCTACCTGCCTAAGCTCAGAAGGGAGGGGCCCTAGGGATTTGGGGGGTGGAGCCAGGGGAGGGCGGGGTTTGGGCAGGGGAGTGACCTCAGCAAGATATAATAACGTAGCATCTATCTACCCTCCAAAGCAGCCATTTTCTCCAAGGCAACTGATCTTGGTCACCTGGCAATGCTGAACATCCAAATCCAGGCCGTGGAAGAAGGCCTTAGCAGCTGAGTAGGTTTGTATGAGAGTAGGTGGTCCTTCAGGATGATAAACTTCATGATACTTAATGACCTGTAACTAGAACATGGTGTAAGCGGATGAGAACTGGGCAGCACAGTACAACTGGACATTGTTTCTCCTTTGGTACAGCCCCTTTTCTCTTTAACCACACCTCCCTCCATTTGGCTCCTCCCCTTCCTTCCTTCCTTCCTTCCTTCCTTCCTTCCTTCCTTCCAACATTAGCTGCTTTTCCTCCATATGGCGTTCAAGGCAGCTTACAGGATTACTACACCACACCCTTTCCCATTTCCATCAGGATGACTGAAATAATGGCCGTGACAGTGCTCTGAACCCTTGAAAGCCTTTATTTTTTTAAAAAAAAATCCTGTATATGAAACACAGAGCAATACTGTCTGGGCAAAGTGAGGCCTGTGGTTTAAGGTGCATTCTGAAGGGTCAGGTCCAAGATCATGTCATTGGTGGACACTTCTCGCCTCTCCTATGGGCACTTATTTGTATGCACACTTGGCCCTCTCTGTAGTCCCTCCTCACCCGGATAGCCCAGGCTAGCCTGGTCTCGTCCAATCTCAGAAGCTAAGCAGAGTCAGCCTTGGCTAGTATTTGGAAGGGCGGCCTCCAAGGAATACCAGGGTCATGATGGAGAGGCAGGCAATGGCAAAACAACCTCTGAAGCGTCTCTTGCCTTAAAAAAACACAAGTCTAGCTCACCATAATGCATAACGCAAAAAGAGATAGAACTTGAGGATGCCAGACAATCTTAGGATCTCCTGGCTATTTTACACACAATGCCATATGATGATGATGATGATTCTCTGTAGTCCTTTTCAGATGTTCTGAAGTCAGAGAAGGAACACACTGGGGCTGGTTCCCGGTTTTTGTGGGCCCGAGGAGACAGTATAACCAGGAACCCCTGTCCCCTTTGTTACAGCCCCTTTCTGGTATAACCACACCCCTTTCCATTTGTTCCCTTCCTCTAACTACACCCCCTTCCATTTGTGTCTCCCTTTTCCATTTCAATGTGCTTTCTCTGGTAAAGAGAAATCATACAAAACTATGCTTTCTTTTTGCATGGAAGTCCCATGGAAAAATGTCACCCTGTGGATGCAACCATAACACAAGTGCTTGGCTTTCCGTGGGAAAATGGTTTCATACATTACTACACTGTAGAGTTAATTTGGGGGAAAGAGCCCATGTTTCTTAAGTGAGGTGGGTTGAGTGCCATATGTATGAAATTCCACAGAAACAATCCAAGACTCTTTGGGGGAAAATGGCTTTTTGTTCCCTCACCATGCCCATTCTGATTCATAATTTAGATTCATAAGACGTCAGCAACTGAGAAATAATTTCCACCACTCTATATGGTGACGTTCTGCTGGGGCTGAAGTTCTCAGTGCTGAAAGAAAAGCCAGAATTCTGAGGATTATGATTCAGCTAGTCTTCTCTCTCTGAATCTTCTCAAACTTTCTGTTCTACACAGGTGTTTATGCTAGCGATCCCCTTTAGTCTATTAACCATTTAGCCAAAAGAAAGCTGTTATGCCGATAGATCTCTAAATTGCAAGCTGTCAACCACTTTAGATGACAGCTCTCAGCTGCTGCAAGTTAATCACATCTGCCAGCCTAAGCGACAATTCTGAGAACAAGCCGGCAGGTGGGGGTGATGACTTCTATAGTCAAGAAAGCTAAGACTTAGGCAGAAAAACTCTCTGACAGGAGACCAGTTTCTTGACACAGAGTTAGAAGGGATTCTAGAGGTCACCTACTCCAACCCCCCTTGCTCAATATGGGAATTAGTCAACTATAGCACTCCGATCTGTTTAAAGGAGCACAAACCTTTAAATAAAAAAAAAAGATTGAAAAAAGCATCTACAGGAGAAATTCTTTTGAGGCTGTGCCTTTAAGAAGGGGGGCAGAGCCCCCCCACCCAAAGCCCCCCCATAGCTACAGGCCTGGGAACTGATTTCTGTAGCATGGACCTCAGTTTTAATTCTGGGAGATTTCCAGGCAACTCGTCAACCCGACATCCACCTCCCTGACTGCTGATGCTGCTCCAGAACATACACCAGGAATACAGAGAGGGGAGAGATTGCTTGGGCTGCCCCCCAAGTGCATGCATTCATTGGCACTCATGTATGAAGCCTATGTGTGTGCCAGTATACCTGTGCAAGGCTCTTCCTATCCAGTCAGGGATCCTGGGAGACCTGGATTCAGTCCAGTTTGGTGTAGTGGTTAAGTGCACAGACTCTAATCTGGGAGAACCGGGTTTGATTCCCCACTCCTCCACTTGGACCTGCTGGATGAACTTGGGCAAGCCATAGTTCTGGCATGGCTGTTCTTGAAAAAGAGCAGTTTCTGTCAGAGCTCTCTCAGCCCCACCTACCTCACAGGCAATGTTCCCTCTAAGCTGTGGAGTCTTGTGAGCAAAAATTCTGCTTTGTGAGCTACTGGCATTAAAGTTGTGAGCAAGTGGTTTGGCTTCTGCATAAATCAGTTTGCTCTGGAGCCCCCCTTCCTGAGCTAAGACAAAAATGCGTGAGCTGGAGGCTAAAAAACTGTGAGCCAGCTCACACCAACTCAGCTTAGAGGGAACACTGCTCACAGGGTGTCTCTTGTGGGGAGGGGAAGAGAAAGGAGTTTGTAAGCCGCTCTGAGACTCCCTTGGGTACTGAAGGGTGGGGTATAAATCCAATCTCCTCCTCCTCCTCTTCCTCCTAGATCACCAGGTAACCTGGGGACAGTCATCCTCTCTCAGCACAACCGACCTCACCGTTTTTTTGTGGGGATAAAATGGCTGAGGGAGAGCCATGTATGCTCCCTTGAAAGAAAGGGGAAAAAATGCAGAAGGGTCAAGGAAGATGCTTGCCAACTCCAATCCTCCTCTTGCCTCCATAACTGTTCATTCTCCAACTTTTTATCTCTGGGAAAAAAAAACAAGATGCAGACAACTGAGAACCTTGGCCTTTGCAAGGTCCCTGAGAATGGGAAAAGGGCTCTCTGTGCATACAGCTGCATACACCCAATGTTTGCAGAGTTTCGAGTGAATCTGCACAGATCTGCCTGCTGTTTAGGGATGCCAGCCTCCAGGTGGGACCTGAGGATCCCCCGGAACTACAGCTCATCTCCAGAATACAGAGATCAGTTCCCCAGGCTCCACCCCCAAATCTCCAGGAGATTCCCAACCTGGATCTGGCAACCCCAACTCCCATCCCCTGCCTGTGGCCTGGAGGGACCTGGCAACCATACTGCTGTTGCAAATCCCCCTTCTCCCCTTACCATTTGCTGTATGCAGAACTGTCATCCGAAACTGTGTTATATATTCTCTGTGCTTTATTCATTTGTATCATTTCCAATACAGGCTTGAAAACAGTTATATGCATATATTTAAAGGACTGATTCCTCCAGTGTACACATGCAGAATTCTGTATTTTCAGTCTGCATAGCATTTTGCCTCGATTTTCAACGTGGGGAAGAAGAGATACAATATGTGGCAATGTGTTATCTTGCCCTGGAGGTCAAGATAATAGACGGACACTCGTTATGGGCTTTCAGGAGCCAGTGTGGAGTAGAGGTCAGAGTGTTGGACTCAGGCCTGTGAGAACTGGATTCAAGGCCTCACTCAGCTATGAAGCTGTCTGGGTGACTCTGGGCAGCCTGACCCAGCAGGGTTGTTGTGAACACAAAACGTGAGAAAGAAAACGGTGTAGGCAACCCTTGAAGCCCTTGCAGAAAAGGAGGGATACAAATAGATAAATAAGACTGAATTCTATGTAAGTCAAGGGTGCAGTTCTTCCAGAAGCACCAGGTGTTTTCCTGCTCCCAATGTCAGGTGGGAGGAGAAGGAAAGACACAATATCCCTCACAGTGAACAGATAAGCTCACCTTCCTAGGGCTGCCAGCCTCCGGGGGCGGGGTATACAATAGCTGAAGCACCGTATATAGTAAATTTACAAAACAATTGAGAAGGACGCCTGAGTAATATAAGCAACAGGGGTCATTTCCTGCCGGAGCGCACAGGAGCAGAGCTCCGGCAGTAAAGAGCCCAGGGGGTGGGCACATGCAACAAGCCCCACCCCCTGCTCCCAGCAGCCCTCAGTCAGAGCAAGAAGCAGCCAGGTAAGCTGCAGAGTTCCCCCCCCCCCAGCCCCCCGGTCCAAAACAGTCCAGTGGCACCTTTAAGACCAAGTTTTATTCAGGTACAAGCTCTCCCTCCTCTGCGAAGACAGATCTGCACATTCCCCCTCCCCCCAATAGCTAGCAATCCAAAACAGTCCAGTGGAGCCTGAGTGGTGGGTGTTGCCTTCTGATGCACTTCCGGTGATATCAGGGGGTGTGGCATATGCAAATAAGCTATGCTAATGAGTTATTGTAATGAGCTCCTGTACCTCTTTTTCTACGAAATGACCCCTGATAAGCAATATATGTATTTTGTGGGAGAGACACTGTATACACAACTAATTTTTAGTGGACAGTTAACAATATACACTTTTACAGGAGTGTAACACTTCAAAGAATTCTCATTGTTTCCAAAAATTGCAAAAGGAAGCTTGCAGGATTACAGGGAGCTGGTAACAACAATCCTGTTTCTGTAATCTTCTTCAGATCTTACAACTTCAAATATATATGGATGTTGTCGTTGTTGTTGAGTCCAACTCTTGAGTCCGCACAGTTGAGTCTGACTCTTCATGACCCCGTGGACCACATCACGCCAGGCCCTCCTGTCTTCCGCCATCCTCCGGAGTTTGCTCAATTTCATGTCCGTTGCATAGATAACACTGTTTAACACTGAGCCTCCTTGGAGGGCGGGATAGAAATGTGAATAATAAATAAATAAATAAATCTCATAAGTATTATATTAAGCAATATACCACAACACATCCCTCATGTAGAATCAAGTGGAATACTTAACAAGCCTCTTAAAGTAACAAAAATTACACTACCTGCTTCTGAGTCCATTAGCCCAGCAGGAACTCTTTAGCATAATAGGCCACACCTAACAGCAGAAACTCATTTGCATATTTGGCCACACCCCCATGCCTTCCCTTGGCTTGCCCGGGTGCCCTGCGGCTGCAGGGAGCCCGGGCAAGCCAGCCTTTGGACAGGCCGGGGAAGGCACAGGGAGGCATTTAAATGCCTCCCCGATCCTTCCAGGGCCCCCCTGGCCCCCCCACCTCAGAGTCACTGGTGTGTGTGTGTGTCGCTCACCAGGCCTTCCCTCTGTAGCCACGCACACAGAGGTTTTGGCTGTAGTGGGCCTGGCTAACTCTGAAGCCCTGGCTCAGAAGGAGGGCAAAGTAGCTCTGTATTGTTTATGACTTAGAACTGTAAAGACAAACTGCGATTTCCCTCATGTTACTACAGAGGAACACCCCACCGCCCAGAAAAAAACACAGGAAAACCCCATCACTTTCATTAGTTCTGTGGAGGAGGAGGAGGAGGAGGAGGAGGGTTGAATTTATCCCCCGCCCTTCACTCAGAGTCTCAGAGCGGCTTACAATCTCCTCCCCTTCCTCTCCCCACAACAGACACCCTGTGAGAGATCACTTCACCTGGAAGAAAATGGCTGCTCCGGAAGGCGGACTTTATGGCGTTATACCCTGTTGAGATCGTGTTCCACCACCAAAGCCCCAGGGAATTCTCAGCCTGGAGTTGGCAAACCTACGACATGCTGCTGAGTCAGATCCATCCACCCCAGTGTTGTCTATTCTGACTGGTACGGGCCCTCCAAAGCCTCAGGCAGAGATAGGGAGGCCAGCCTCCAGGTGGGACCTGGGGATCCCTCCGGAATGACAGCTCGTCTCCAGACTACAGAGATCGGTTCCCTGGGAGAAAATAGATGCTTTGGAAGGTGGACTCTGTGGGCATTGTATCTAGGATTGCCAGCTCTGGGTTTTGAAATCCCTGTAGACGGGGGGGGGTGGAGCCTAAGGAGGGCGGGGTTTGGGGACGGGACTCGGAATGATGCCATAGAGCCCACCTTCCAAAGCAGCCATTTTCTCCAGGGGAACGGATCTGTTTTGCCTGGAGATCAGTTGTAATCCCAGGAGATCTCCAGCCCCCACCTGGAGGTTTGTCGAAAGAAGAGGACTCACGGGACGGACTGTAGCTTGTTAGGAAAGCAACCATGATAGAATAATGAAGTTGTGGTTTACACAATGGGAGAAAAATATTTTTAATGGGTCCTGTGTATAACAAATCATCAGAGTCGTTTCCTTTACAAAACATTAATGTCGTTTCCTTTGAAGTAAATGGCCTCAAATGTTTTAACGATGGCGCAGCGCTGCTTTTTACTTGAGAACACTGTGGCAACACAGTCAGAGAAGGCAATTCTTGGACCAAAAGTCTATACTTTAGAACCACTGGGCAAGTGAAGGCACTTTTAAAGATCTCATTGGCACATTTATTGTGTGCCTGGTGGTTTTATTCTGGAACAACTGGTTTTCTGGTCCATATTGAATTTATATTTTGTATCCATTCTGATTGTGTCTACATGAGTGTATTATATTTGTATAGCCATCTTGCCACTCAATTGTTTGACCTCTGAGGAAGGCCTACGCAGGCCGAAACGCGTTAGGTCATGTTTTTAAGCTCATGGCTGATTTCGCACTAGAGCTGCCTCGTGGTTGCGCCACCGTTTGCCCCAGTTCTATTGGTCAATTTCACACCCGAAGCTGTGGGGCTGCATTTTGACTCGCAGCTTTGCCTGATTTCCTCCGCAGTTTAGTTGATCCTCAAAAAACAGGATTACGAAACTGCAGGGTAAATCGGGTGAAGCCGCGAGTCAAAATGCAGCCCTACAGCTTCGGGTGTGAAATTGACCAATAGTGTCGGGGCAAACGGCGGCGCAACCGCGAGGCAGCTCTAGTGCGAAATCAGCCCATTTGTATTGCCATGTTATTTAAATATTTGATGTGAATGGGCCCTTATATATGTTTTAAAATTTGTAATTAATAAAGACATGTACCCTTTTCTATATATTTTCTACATTTAGTTTTTAATATTGGCCCTCTTTTTCACATTTTACTCACCTTTGTTAGGTTCTGAATTTTATTGTTAAGGTTCAGTTTCTTGCCCTTTCTGTCCCTGCAGCGCTCATTAAACCATTTCACTTAAAGTCTCATCAGATGAGACCTTTCACCTTTCATATTTTCACTGCAACTTCATGCTCCCTCTGTTAATCCAGGACCTATCGCCAAATCTCCAGAAGCTTTCGAACCTGGATGTGGCAAACCTACCCCCTCCATTCCACTACGGCATTATACCCTCGTGAGGTCCCCCCTTTCCCCCAAATCCTGTTCTCTCCAGGCGTAGCCCACAAAATCTCCAGGGATTTCTCAACTGGAGTTGGCAACCCTAGGGATAAGAGATTCACGCTCAGCACAGCAACCCGATATCCTTTCGTCATGCAGAGCCTGTGTTGTACCACTGAGTTCCAAGCCTCGTGCGGTATCTGGAGTGAGGCGATCTCTGTACACATTGCGGTTTACGCATCATTCTTTTCTATGGCCTCTCAGTTCACCCACAGCATTGATCGAGGCCTTTTTCTTGGATGAACTCGGAGGTGAAAAAAATGCTCCCGATTGAGAAACTCAGAACCGTCTCCTCTTATTGAGCCTTTGACTCAGAAGATCGGGTTGTACCAGATAAGAGACGGGAAAGAATCAGGGAGAATGTCGTAGGTGAAATGGAATCCTTGACATTTGGGAGGGAGGCGTGACTCCCCGCAGGCCGCCACCGGCCAGCAGTGGAGACGGGAACCCTGTTAGGTCTTCACTTCTGAGAGCCGTTCTATGCCTCCTGTGAGGTGGGTTTACTAAAACTCAGCAGCGTTCTGCTGGTTTTAAGGAAAGACCATAAAAACGTAGCTGATCAGACAAGGCAAAGAAAGGAGACTGTGACTCAGCATGGGAAATGGCAAGTGTAGCTATTTGGCAAGTGGCAGGCCAGCCTGAGGTATTTAGTTGCCTTCGGCAAAATCAGGGCCACCTCTCTGCACTGTAAATGTAGGTAAAAAGGTAAAGGTAAAGGTTCCCTCGCTCGAAAGCCAGTCGAGTCCGACTCTAGGGTTGCGGTGCTCATCTCCGTTTCAAAGCCGAAGAGCCAGCGCTGTCCGAAGACGTTTCCGTGGTCATGTGGCCGGCATGACGAAACACCAAGGCACACGGAACGCTGTTACCTTCCCACCAAAGTGGTACCTATTTATCTACTTGCAATTTCTTGCTTTCGAACTGCTAGGTTGGCAGGAGCTGGAACTAGAGACGGGAGCTCACTCCGTCATGCGGCACACACGGGTCTCGAACTGCTGAACTACTGACTTTCCACAGCCTGCAGTGCAGCGTCTTAACCACTTGAGCCACCGCAGCTCTGTAAATGTAGGTACAAGAAGTCATTTTACCTCTCCAGTCATAGGTCCCACCTGGATGTAGGCAACCCTACAGACAGGTTAACTAACCTCCAAATGGGGCCTTGAGATCTCCTGGAATTACAACTTATCTCCAGGCTACAGAGATTAGTTCCCCTGGAGAAAATGGCTGCTTTTGGAGGATGGACTCTATGGCACTGGACCCTGCTGACAGCCCTCCTTTCCCCCAAACCCACCCTCCCTGGGCTCTAGCCCTAGATTTCCAGGAATTTCTCAACCCAGAGTTGGCAACGCTAATTTCAGAACTGCAGTCTAATTTTGCCAGCCATCCGCTGGCTCCCGGTCAGAGTGAGGGGGCAAGGTGGAGCACAACTCAGCAATGTCACTTCTGGGCAAATACCCAGAAGTGACATCACTACTGCATGGCACTCTAGGAATTTTCCTGATCTCTATGGTAAAAAGCTAAAAACTCCAGGTGTTTCCCAACATGGATCTGGCAACCCTACCCCCCATCCCCTGGCTGTGTCCAGGGGGTAGGGTTGCCAAGTGAAAAAATCGCCGCAGCGGGGGACTCCCGGCTTGCGGCTTGAGCGCGTGCACCGCATGCATGTCACCAGGAAGTGACGTGACAATGACGGGCATGCTGGGGGCGGGGCCACGACTGTCCGAGGGAAAACCATAGAGTTTTCCCTTGGATGGTTGTGGCCCCACCCCCAGTGTGCCCAGTGTCATCACATCACTTCCTGGTGACATGCACATGGGGGCGGGGTTCCCCCGGGGCCCGATCCGCCACTGGCGGGGAACGGACCTCTGGGGCGGGGGTTTCCCCGCCCCCCGGGGGACTTGGCAAGCCTACCAGGCGAAAACTTTGCACCTCAACAGAAAGTTCTGACCATAGAGTTCCTGGTGATTCCTTGAGCCACCTCGAAGTGACAAGGGTAGTTCCAGGAATCGCCAGAAACTGTATGGCAAGATTACTGGCAACCCTATCTAGAGAAAGGGAGAAAGGAGACAACCCCTTCCTGGCCACCGTCTCTCTGCTTCAAACCACCCTCTCCTTGTGTTGTATAAATTGGTCAAAATCTGCATTCCAGCACATGTTTTTCTCTTTGAGTTGGTTTCTGAAAAATCCCTGTTTCTAGTGCCAGGTATGACCTTTCAGGCAAGGTTACGGTCTTACAGCCCGTAAGCCACAGTCTTACTCAATGGAAGCACGTCCATCAGGTACAAAGCAGAGGCGTGTGGTGACTCTCACCTGTCATATGATGCCGATGTTTCCTACATTAGGATAATTATTCACTCTGATGCAACCTGCAGTCAATCTGGGCACTATGTCCTGTTGGTACAAGCCTTAACGTTGAGTACCTCACTGGAGTTTCCTTGTAGATGGAGTTTGGCTCATTGCTGGGTACTCGGAAGCCCGGGTTTTCAGAGTTAAGACGTCGCCTCGCTCAACCCCTCTGACTAACCATCTGCCCAAGGCATTTTTCAACTCTTCTCTAGAAGAAGGGATGTTTTGCTATAACAGAGAAGGAAACAGTGCCTCCTCCTCCTCAGGATTACGTGGCATCTCTCACATCAACAGCACTAATATGTCATGGAGACAAGGTGACCAGGTCTATCAATGGACGTTTTCCAGAACAGCTGAACGAAACCTCCATGGCTGGAGCCAGTTTGGTGTAGCGGTTAAGTGTGCGGACTCTAATCTGGGAGAACCGGGTTTGATTCTCCACTCCTCCACTTGCAGCTGCTGGTGTGACCTTGGGTCAGTCACAAGCTCTGGCACAGCTGTCCTTGAAAAAGAGGAGTTTCTGTCAAGAGTTCTCTCAGCCCCACCCGCCTCACAGGGTGTCTGTTGTGGGGAGGGGAAGGGAAAGGAGTTTGTAATCCGCTCTGAGACTCCAAGTGAAGGGCGGGGGTATAAATCCAATCTCCTCCTCCTCCTCTAAGTACCAAATGTTGAGAACAAGCAAATAGGAGGGCTATTAACACCAATTTGGTGCAGTGGTTAGGAGCGCAGACTCTTTTCTTTTCTTTATTTATTATTACGGCCTTAAGACCAACATACAGAGTAAGCATAATGTGTAAGGGAGAGAGAAAAAACAACAGTCATAATATACAAAAATAGAAGTCTGAATTTAAGAACTTTAAAAATATGATTACCACAGTCTAAGAGAACACAGACGCTAATCTGGGACAACTGAGTTTGATTCCCCACTCCTCCACATGCAGCCAGCTGGGTGACTTTAGGCAAGTCACAGTTCAGATGAGCTTGGAAAGCATCACCTTTGTGCTGGCCAGATGAATACATTTGGAAACAGCAGACTCCATCATAGGTGGATACTTGCCTTGGAAACTCCCAACATTTTTTCAAACCTCTGGAAGTTTTTTGATTGGTTCACACACCCCAGCAGCTGTTCTGTGTTAGTACCAGGCCTGCCTGAGCCATCAGTGTGAGACCCAGGGGAGGCAGGGACATGGCGAGATGGCAGTCAATGACGAAGTGATGTCACTTCTGTGGTAAGCCTGGAAGTGACATCAGACTTCTCTAGGAATAGTGGGAAACTCTGTGGTAAAACCATAGAGTTTCCGACAGTTCCTAGACAGGACTCATTTCTCTTCTGTTTTTCTCTCTCTCAAAAAGTGATGTCACACTGTCACCCCAACAGCATTGGAGGGTGTGGCACCCCCACACCAACTGGGTGGTCTGACAACCCTAACGACCACTCTCAAACCCCCCAAAACAGCACCAGGTGCAACAAACTAAGGGACCCCTCTTCTGAAGGGCCCGAGCCACTGTATTATACTTGCTCTCTCAGGATACAGGTTAGAGATCTTTTCTCAGCTCCCTGATGTTCCACGGGGTTCTGCGACCAGTCCTCTGCTCTTCGCTCATCTTTTAGGCCTTTTATCCATCAGCTCGGTACTTATCCGTTCTAACGACATTCTGTTTTGCTTCTCGTCTTTCTTGCACTCTTCCGGCTCCCTCGTCTCATCTTCAAACCGTATCATCGAGACTGTCTTTTGATCCCTTTATTACACTTTCCAAAGAACACGTTTCTTATCTTTCCTCTGGATTGCTCTCCTCTCATTCCCTCGGTTTGTTCCTGACTTGTTATTTTTCTTTTCTTTTCTCAAGCCAGAGATCTTCCTGATATGACTCATACCCTTTCTTTCAAATGTCCTCAGTAGCTAAGTACTGGTGGGTTGGTTTTTTTTTAAGTTACTAAAGTAAAATGTATTCGTCTCTTTCCATCCATTCTGCCCACTCATTTGGCAGCAAAAGGCAACTCTGGAGCCATACAGTGAGGAAGATCTTGAGACACCCAGGGGAGCAACTTGGTTCCCCCCTGCCCCCTTTGGCATCGCCACCCAGAGGGTGGCGAACTTTGGGTTGGGAAATACCTGGAGTTTTGGGGGTGGAGCCTGTGGAGGGAGGGGTTTGAGGAGGGGAGTGGCTTCAGTGGGGTACGGTGCCACAGAGCCCACCCTCCAAAGCAGCCATTTTCTCCAGGGGGACTGATCTCTGTCACCCGAAGTTCTGTTCTAATTCCGGGATATCTCCAGGTTCCACCTGTAGGCTGGCAAGCCTACCCACCAGGACTGGAGGAGCCGGTGCGTGTACCTTGCTGTGGGCTACACAGAACTTTGAGGTGGCCCTGTGCTTCAGTTTCTTCTGTTCTTTTCTTCTGGGTTATTACCACGCTTATAGGGCTGTTTTTGTAGCAGGAACTCCTTTGCATATTAGGCGACACACCCCTAATGTAGCCAATCCTCCAACAGCTTACAGTAGCCCCTGTAAGAAGAGCTCTGTAAGCTCTTGAAGGATTGGCTACGTTAGGTGTGTGTCGCCTAATAGGCAAAGGAGTTCCTGCTACAAAAAGAGCCCTCAGTCTTGCTTTCTGTGGCTCATTCTGTTTTTCTGGCACATCAATATGACACACACACACACACACACCCTTTTGATTTCTTTGCGCTATTTACATATAGTCTCACACTGTTATTTACTTTGACATGTATCCATTCCAAAAACTCCTGTTTATTTCTTCTGACTTCCGTATTTCCTTTCACAAAACCAAAATAGGACCCACGGTAAGTAGGAAATACCAAAAATCAGCAAATACCGTGCTACGGACAATTATAAAATATCTCAAATAATGTTTTTATAATTTTTTTGTTTTATATTTTTACAATTTATTCACCATATATTATTTATCATATAAGCCTTAATACACAGAAAGAATAATATATCAAAATATCTAAGTATCGTCTC
Organism: Gekko japonicus; assembly: GCF_001447785.1. Classification (NCBI taxonomy): domain Eukaryota; kingdom Metazoa; phylum Chordata; class Lepidosauria; order Squamata; family Gekkonidae; genus Gekko; species Gekko japonicus. Next base: position 243,063 of record NW_015161987.1, on the reverse strand, counting down.
CTAACATATCACAAAAGATATTGCACAACCCCTTTATTAATATCAGTCCTCCTTAATTGTACAAAAGTTTGAAGAGGGAGGACTCCTTTAAGTCTATTTTGAATAAGTGCTCAGTCTTCCTCCAACAGCGGTCCAGATATCCTCCTGTTTCAGTGTCTTCCTCAGGGAGTTCAACAGATATTTCCAAGCACAAGGTTGCCAAATACCAAAATATTTATCCAATTTTTTCAATGAACGCTGCAAAAAGTCTCTCTTTGTGAGCTCAAAGCTTCCTCCAAAGTGAAAAGCACGTTGTGATATATTAAGAGACGATACTTAGGAATTAAAATCTTTGGAATTAAAAAAAATAATCAGATTTCGTAGTCCAGCCTTTAAATTAACCACAAACTGTCCATTTGAGGATCTGAACCGCGCTGTGATTCTTGCTAGACCAGGGATGTCGTCAAGAGAGGAAAGAAAGCCGCCAGTGTGCCAAAATGGTAACAGATCTAAATCCTGAAACAGGAAGAGCTTATTTAATGAGGTTGTTCCAAGTATGTTTCCTGTTTCTCTGCCCTGTTACTGATTCGGGTGCTGTGCGGAAGCTTTTTGAAAAAATAAAGAAAATAAGCTGCTGGTCAGTAATTGGTAACTGGTACGTGGAAGGTCACGTTTGTTCACAAGAAGAGGAAGATCCAGGCTTATTGTGAAGTCACAGGCTTTGGGCAGGAACGCACAGGAACAGAGTTCCGGCTAGCTCCCAAGTTGGCCACGCCCAGCAGGAATCTTTTTGGTGAGAGACTATTTTACCATATACAAAGTGTTCCCAGATTTTGTTTTGCCAACATTGCAGAGTAGGTTGATTTTTGTTTTTCCAATATTGGGCTAATGTTATTCGTGCATTTGCTAACAATGTTGCTATTAATTTTCTAGTGACTTTTCTTTCGCAGGTATCTTATGCATTGTTGGTGGTCCTGTCCCTCCTCTCAACAATTCTGGAAACAAATTGTTCAACAAATCCACAAAATTATGTTTCCTGTTTCTCTGCCCTGTTACTGATTCGGGTGCTGTGCGGAAGCTTTTTGAAAAAATAAAGAAAATAAGCTGCTGGTCAGTAATTGGTAACTGGTACGTGGAAGGTCACGTTTGTTCACAGGAAGAGGAAGATCCAGGCCGTATTGTTAAGTCACAGGCTTCCCCAACAACTGTCGAATCTTCCTCATGTTCTCTCCAAATCCTGTTGATCAGATGAGCACTGCACTTCAGCTCTGAGGCATGTCGGGGCCCACAGGCGGGAGAGAGGGCTTTAGATTTCTCCCCACTCTTCCCCCCCTATCCTGTTCCCCCAAAGTGAAATGGTTATGTTTCCTCATCAGGGCAAATAGCACCTTCCCGGGGCCATTTTACCTCAGAAAAACTGCAATGAGGCTTGTCAGCCAGAGGCGGAAAACTGGCCTAAGATATACATTGCAGTGGGGCCCATGATGTCACCTCTGATCGGACCAGGAAGGGATGTCATCACACAACAGTAGCACTCTAGCATTTGCCCCAAACTCTATGATTTAACCAGAGCCCTACTTAGAATTTCTGCATCTCTTGCAAATCATCGGGTGGCTGACTGTCACATAGAATGTCATATTTGATACTTATAGAATGCATAAGTTTTGTCATAAAGAAGTCTTTGGGAAGAAGAAGAGGAGGAAGAGGAGGAGGAGGAGGCTGTCCTGTTTCCCCAAAGTGAAATGGTTATGTTTCCTCATCAGGGCAAATAGCACCTTCCCGGGGGCCATTTCAGGTCAGAAAAACTGTAATGAGGCTTGTCGGCCAGAGGTGGAAAACTGGCCTGAGATATACATTGCAGTGCGGCCCATGATGTCACCTCTGATGGGACCAGGAAGGGATGTCATCACACAACGGTAGCAGTCTAGCATTTGCCCCAAACTCTATGATTTAACCAGAGCCCTACTTAGAATTTCTGCATCTCTTGCAAATCATTGAGTGGCTGACTGTCACATAGAATGTCATATCTGATACTTACAGAATGCATAATTTTTGTCATAAAGAAGTCTCTGGGAAGAAGAAGAAGAGGAGGAGGAGGAGGAGGAGGAGGAGGAGGAGGAAGAAATTGAATTTATACCCCCACTTTATTACTGAAGGAGTCTCAGCAGTTTACAATCTCCTTTCCCTTCCCCTCCCCACAACAGACTACCTGTGAGGTAAGTGGGGCTGAGAGTGCTCTCCCAAGAACTGTCCTTGAGAGAACAGCTCCAAAAGAACTTGTGACTGACCCAAGGTCACCCCAGCAGTGGAGGAGTGGGGAACCTAACCTGGTTCTCCCAGATTAGAGTCCGCCCTCCTAACCACTACACCAAACTGGCTCTCTCTGTACTATTTGAGATTTACGGTGGGGGGCTCATGTGACCAACTGCTCCTCTATGTGAATAATTTGTGCATGCAGAAAAATAGCAGGTCAAGGAGCAAGACAGGCTGTCTTATCCCTGACATCTAACTTTCTGCATGCAAGAAATTAAGATTCTATGAAAGAATATGCTGTCCTTCCTGTGGGGGGGAATCTTATCCCCCCCAACTATTTCTTCTTTCCCATCCCTGAAAGCCTCCGTAGCTGCTCCCCTTTCTCCTGCTTCCTAGGGATGCCAACTTTGGGTTTGGAAATTCCTGGAGATTTAGGGGCAGAGCCTGGGAATAGAAGACTTTGGCGAGAGGGAATGCAGTAGAGACATGATGATGCAGAAACCATCCTTAAAAGTCCCTGTTTTTCTCTAGAGCAACTGATCTCTGTAATATGGACAGCAGTTGAAATGCCAGGAGAACTCCAGGCCCCACCTGGAGGCTGGTAACCCAATTGATTCCTGGTGTAGTGGTCAAGATCTGGAGAAGCAGGTTTGATTCCCAACTCCTCCACATGCAGCCAGCTGTGTGATCTTGGGTCAGTCACAGTTCTCTCAGAGCTGTTCTCTCAAGAGCAGTTCTCTTAGAGCTCTCTCACCCCCACCTACCTCACAGGGTGTCTTTTGTGGGGAGAGGAAGGGAAAGGAGACTGTAAGCCACTCTGAGATCCCAAATGAAGGGCAGGGTATACATCCAATTCTTCTTCTTCTTCTCCTTCTTCCCCCCATGCACCAGCCAAACTTAGCTTTATCTGTCCCCAGGAAAATTCTGGCCAAACTGTGCTGTGACAGTCACAAGGCTCAGTTGTGCAGTGCTGGGGCTAGTTACGCAATGCCAGCTGCCAGCCCTGGGCCCAGTTGAGTTGTGGGTTCCTACCAGGACTTCTGAAGGACACCTCCTTTCCCCCTGTATATCCTTCCCTTACAGGGCTCTTTTTGTAGAAAAAGCCCATCAGGAACTCATTAGCATAATAGGCCAACAGCAGAAACTCATTAGCCTATTGGGCCACACCCCTGACAGCACAGCTCATTAGCACATTAGGCCGCACCCCCATGTAACCAGAAGTGTGGTCATCCAGCCACACCTACCTTTTGCTTGTTATTCTGTGTACCTTGTTTGTTGTCAAAACCCAGGGCCTTTTTTTGTAGCAGGAACTCCTTTGCATGTTAGGCCACACATCCCTAATGTAGCCAATCCTAATGAGTTCCTGCTGTTGGGTGTGGCCTATTATGCTACTGAGTTCCTGCTGGGCGTGGCCAACTTGGGAGCCAGCCGGGACTCCGTTCCTGGGCGTTCCTGCCCCCAAATAGCCCTGCCTTCTCCCGTGCCCTACACTATTTCCTCTTTCTTTCATACTGGGAACTCTCACACCCCCTCTCTGTTTCCTGCTTCCTTCTCTCCTTCCCACTTACCCATCAACCTACCTTCTAGCTAACCCCCATCATCAGCTGCATTTATTATATATTTTCTTCATGTATAACCCCACCTGTCTCCACAATGGGTACTCAACACAACTTAGATTATTCTCTTCACCTCCATTTTATCCTCACAACAACTCTGTGAGGTAGGTTAGGCTACGTGGGAATTTGAACCTGGCTCTCCCATATCCCGGTATGAAACTGTAACCACTATATTATGGTGGCTTTTTGGGGTGGCTTGCTGTTGAACAGTAGTAAGTAGCTGGGCCTGGATAAGACATGGAAGTTATGTGGTAGCAAGTTGCATGGTTGCTGCCAGGCCTGGTGTTATGCATCCTCTCTCAAAGGCCAAAACAGCCTGGGAAAGGCACTGTTCCCTCTCCCTGCCGTTTACTGCCAGGAACCAAGGCTTGAAGGCGGGCAACACTGTGTGGTTGCCTAGCAACAGCCACTGAGGACATTTGTTTCTTAAAGCTGCAGATGCTACTTGTAATACTGGGGGGTTAGTCCCCCCCCAAATATATATTTCAGATTTTTCTGCAAACCTGGGGCATTTTCCAGATTGCAGAAACATCTGTCTTGTCTGTTCATGGCTCCAATCTCTGGATTTAAGTATCCACAGGTTTGGCCATGTTGAGAAATAGATATATTGATAAGATCCTCTGCTGTCTGTTGTTGGTACAGCTCAGGAACAGGTTCACCACCTGAGTGAGAACTAAAGTGGAGAGTCTCAGTTTTCAGTTTAATTTGGGTGCGGGGCTGTAGGAATGGTGGTTAGACTGTTAAACTGAGGCTTTTGGGCCTGTAACTTTGCCAGGAAGAAATACACTCCCTATGTAACAGTTCAGGGACTGAAAACAGAGAATTCCTTGTGAGCTGCAAAAGCAGGTGTATTTATTCTCTTAGGTGGTGGTTACTTATTAAAAAAACTGAAGATAAAGAGAACAACCGAACATTGCAAGATAGGAATAAATTGCCCGAGAGCTGTTGATAAACATCTGGGTTACCAATTAACTAGTTTGCAAGATTCTATAACTGTAAAATGATTAATGCAGAATGGAGACCAAAATATTGGTCCGTGCCAAAAGGGTTCAAAAGTTTACAGCATGAAGTTATGTTGCTGAAATATTTGAGTGGGTGTTAACGTTTTCAGGCTTTCAGTTCAGCACTACTGCCCCCCACTGGAAGGAGCACTACACTGCAGTATTGTTTGCTTGCTAACAAAAAGCAACTTATAGCAGTCGCAGAAAATGGAAATATGGGATGGGGGGTAACCATGGATAACTCCTCAGCTGACTCACTGACCCCATAGGAAATTAAGAACATAAGAACATAAGCGACGCCAATGTTGGATCAGGCCAAAGGCCCATCCAGCCCAACACTCTGTATCACACAGTGGCCAGAAATACCAGGTGCCATCAGGAGGTCCAGCAGTGGGGCCAGGACATTAGAAGCCCTCACACTGTTGCCCCCCCCAGCACCAAGAAGACAGAGCATCACTTGCCCCAGAGCCCCTATCTATACCTTGTGGCTAATAGCCACTGATGGACCTCTGCTCCATATGCTTATCTAATTCCCTTTGGAAGCCGTCCATGCTTGTAGCCGCCACCACCTCCTGTGGCAGTGAATTCCATGTGTTAGTCACTCTTTGGGTGAAGAAGTACTTCCTTTTATCCGTTCTAACCCGACCGCTCAGCAATTTCATGGAGTGCCCATGAGTTCTTGTATTGTGAGAAAGGGAGAAAAGTACCTCTTTCTCTACCTGCTCTTTCCCATGCTTAATCTTATAAACCTCAATCATGTCACCCCTCAGTTGCCGTTTCTCCTCTAATGGGCTAAAGCAACTTGTTAGTCTCAGGCCCCGGTCACACGGGAGGAATTGCCCTACGGAACAGATGGATTGAGGGCGGATTAAATCGGCGCGATCAGATGCCAACATTTGGCAAGCGTTGCGCGCCCACCCCCAACCCGTCCCCTCCAGCCAAAGATGCGGAGTA
>NW_015161987.1:236048-237183 GCF_001447785.1 Gekko japonicus | reverse complement strand
TGAACTGCGCAGGTGCAAACATGCGCAGCTGACTTGCCTCGCTCTTCTGTCCGTGGCTTCCCCCTTGCATCTGATCAAGCTGGGAAGCATATGCGCAGCAGCTCAAGGGATCTGTCTGATCCCGCTGCCACGCTTCTCTTTTGCTGCGGCTCTAAAAAGTCGCACTTCCGCCCTGGCTTTTCCTGTGGTGTGACTGGGGCCACCAACAACCTTCTTCTTGCTAGCTTAAGGGAGGGAGGGAAAAGATTCAGTGCTGCTATTAAGAACTGTTGTAGTGGTTAAGTGGTTAAGTGGTTAAGACTCTAATCTGGGAGAACCGGGTTTGATTCCCCACTCCTCCACTCGCACCTGGCTGGATGACCTTGGGCAAGCCATCGTTTAAGAGCTGTCCTTGAAAAAGAGCACTTTCTGTCAGAGCTCTCTCAGCCCCACCTACCTCACAGGATGTCTGTCGTGGGGAGGGGAGGGAAAGGAGTTTGTGAACCACTCTGAGACACCTTTGGGTAGTGAAGGGTGGGGTATAAATCCAACCTCTTCTTCTTCTTCTTATCCCGCCTCATGTCACTCCCCAGCGTTTACACTACAAACGAGTGGGAGCATGTGTTGGCATTTTTTAAAGTTTTTTTTTCTCAGTTTGCACATACGCATAGAAACTCATCCATAGAATGGGGGAAACTATCATGGCGCATGCACAGAACCACCAGGGCACATCAATCCAACCCCTCCAACAAAAGACTTCCCGTTAAACGTTGGACCAGAAAATGGCCTCTGTGAGATCCCGAACTCATCTAAACTCTAAAACAAGTGACTGTTTAAACGTCGGTTTTCTAAACATGGTAGCGGAGCTCCGCCTATGCGCACACCGCCGACGCATTAAAAAAATAGCTGGCGAAAAGCAGACACCTCGGGCAGCTTCTGAGCAGGGAGGGGGTTTAAATCAGAAGTGGCTTGACACCGGAGGAGCGATCACGCAGGGGGAAAATGCGGCTTTAAACAGGAGAGCTGAGAAAACACCACTTTGGGACCTGGTAACGAAACACTCCGGGTTAAAGGGGTTTTGAGCCGGAAACCAATGGCTGGGGACGGGAGGCAGATGTTGACTGTGTGATCGTGCATATAAAATCCATTGCTGAAC
>NW_015161987.1:233717-235456 GCF_001447785.1 Gekko japonicus | reverse complement strand
CAAGATGTCGGAGCTGGGCAAAGACAAGCGGAGAAGAAGGGAAGAACTTCCGATCTGGGCGTTTGCTTATGGGTGAGAGCCGGCTGCTTACTGCCTGGATTGTTTATTGCTGTGAATCTGACGGGGAATTGTGAAAGGAGAAAAGTTGAACTGTGACAGCGAGAAAGTGCCTGGCAAGCGCTTTTAAAAGTCAACAGTTGCGGAGGAGGTCTCAGCGGAAAGATTGGGAGCGTATAAAAGCGAAATCGAATCTAAATACCATTCTCAAAGCTGGAACTCTCCTGAAGGCAAGAAAGAAAGAGGATTTATAGCAAATGAACTGAAAGTGTTAACAGCGACCCGAAGGAGGATGGGGGAAAAAAAAGCTGGAAGAAGAAGAAAACAGATGAAGCTCCTCCACGCCAACGGGAGTGAAAAAGAAACCAGCACGCACAGAAGCGGTTCTGAAGGCGCCCGGAAGAAGCTTTTTAACAGAAATTCAAAGGAACATTACTAACATACTAACATAGATAATACCTATAACTGGACTGAAAAAAGAAGTTTGACTGCTCACAGAAGAAGCCTAAGAAGAATAATTGGACATTACTGTTTAATATACCAGTTAATATATCACTCAGCTTTCTCTTTCTCCCACTATATACCCTCCCAATTTTTCTATTTTAAGCGAAATACCTCTCCTTTTTAGGAGAGTCAATAAAACCTTTATATAAAAAAAAGGAGGAGATTTCTTACCCAGTTGCTCAGAGGGTTCAACTCAGAAGGGCTCCCGGCTTGTGTGAAAGGGAAAATAGCCTCAAGAGTACAAAAAGGGAAAGTTATAATCCCACAAGGGACGTATTTAAACACAGGAAGAAAGCACTAATTTCCAGGAAACTAAAGCTCCGGTCACACATGCCAGATAACGGGGGAGGCTATTTGCGTTGTCGCTATTTGACCTGCAACTACGTGATCAGACATGACAGCAGTGTTGTTTTTATTTTTATCAGAGCGTGTTTCCGGAGCACTTCAACCAGGAAGCAGGGACGCGAGAGGTGCGCTCTGGAGCGATCACACGGAGAGCGTCTGTCTGCTGCCCGTCGCAAACCGTTTGATAGTGGACTTTCACAGGTACTTTTTAACGCCTCTTCTTTGGCTGGACAATGCGGGTTGGCGACAGGTGCGCGACGCTTACCAGATGTTTCCATCTGATCGCGCCCGTATAATCCGCCCGGCATTCGTGGCTCTCCCGTGGTAAATTCTGCGTGTGAACGGGGCCCAAGATAATTTTATACAACTTTGGCCCCAGTCACACGGGCCGGAAAATGCGGGGGGGGGGAGGCGTGGCTAATTGCCCCAGAGGAAAATAACGTGCGGCAGCCTGATCAGAAGTCCTTTGGAGGTCCCGTGGGTAGGCGTCAGGTGCGGATCAGATGGCTAGTCCGCAGCGCGGCAAAGAAGCAGCACGGCGCGTTCAAACCGGCACTCATGCCACGCGGCTCCTGTGGCAAACGCCACTTCCTGTTTGTGCGCATGCTCCGTTGGGTGTTTGTGCGCATCCTGTGGAGACTTGGGGGAAAAACACCCTTCTTTGCGACGGGACATAGGCGAGCGCCGGATGCCACGGAAGTCTACCGGAAACGCGGTCAGACGCCCGCCCTTGCCCTGCGGTTTCCGGAAACTAGTACCTCGTAAGTACTAGTTTTTAACTCCGCACCTTCGGCAGGGAGCCACGGGAGCACTGCGCTTCCCAGATGTTGAGG
>NW_015161987.1:208208-233702 GCF_001447785.1 Gekko japonicus | reverse complement strand
TCACGCCCAGAAAATCCGCGGGACTCCCGTGCTTCTCCCACGGCAACTTTGCCGTGTGACCGGGGCCTATATTAAGACACATTGTTGCTGAGAGAAATCTCTAAGACAAAAAAATATCTCACAGTTAAGAACTGAGTCTCTAAGAACAGTGCTGGGAAATATATTGGTGGGTGCTAATGGCATCTACCCTGACCTGGACGGCCCAGGCTAGCCCGATCTCATCAGATCTCAAAGCTAAGCAGGGTCGGCACTGGTTAGTATTTGGATGGGAGACCACCGAGGAAGTCCAGGGTTGCAACACAGAGATGAGAAATGGCAGACCGCCTGTGTGCATCTCTACCCTGCCCTGGGCGACCCAGAGTAGCCAAATCTTGTCAGATCTTGGAAGTGAAGCAGGGTAGGCCCTGTATTTGGATACAGTATTTGAATGGGAGACCTCCAAGGAATACCAGGGTCATGACACAGAGGCAGGCAGTGCCAAACCTCCTCTGAACTTCTCTTGCCTTTGAAAGCCCCACCAGGAGTTCGCTATAGGTCAGCTGTGATTTGATGGCCCTTTCTACCACCAATTCTATGGCATCTATGGGCACTGCACGGGAAAGCCCAGCTTGCAGGGTCGTTGCAAGGATTTCTCAGCTCATGTATCTATAACCGTGCATAATGTTTCCCCTGTCTGACTTTTGCCTGGATGACCTCCAAGGACAATAGATTTGTGACTATTCGGCATCGTTGGCAGTGACATCGAGAGGGGGAGAAAACAGGAAAGAAAAGGGGGAAAATGAGATTTGCTTGTCCTGGAATCCATCCTGTTGTTCCAGGTGGGGTGGAAAGTTTGACTTCAGAGGCCTGCTTGTGAGTTAGAGATCTGATTCAGCAGCAGCTTGGCATACCCCTGCCCCTTGCACAAATAAAGACAAGTAATACCTATTTTCTTTTCTTTCCAGCATTTTAGCAAGGAGATTAAAAATAAAAATAAAAAATAAAAACAGCAAATCAGTACAAAATAGAAAGCCTCTCCCACGGCAACTTTGCCGTGTGACCGGGGCCTATATTAAGACACATTGTTGCTGAGAGAAATCTCTAAGACAAAAAAATATCTCACAGTTAAGAACTGAGTCTCTAAGAACAGTGCTGGGAAATATATTGGTGGGTGCTAATGGCATCTACCCTGACCTGGACGGCCCAGGCTAGCCCGATCTCATCAGATCTCAAAGCTAAGCAGGGTCGGCACTGGTTAGTATTTGGATGGGAGACCACCGAGGAAGTCCAGGGTTGCAACACAGAGATGAGAAATGGCAGACCGCCTGTGTGCATCTCTACCCTGCCCTGGGCGACCCAGAGTAGCCAAATCTTGTCAGATCTTGGAAGTGAAGCAGGGTAGGCCCTGTATTTGGATACAGTATTTGGATGGGAGACCTCCAAGGAATACCAGGGTCGTGACACAGAGGCAGGCAGTGCCAAACCTCCTCTGAACTTCTCTTGCCTTGATAACCCCACCAGGGGGTCGCCATAGGTCAGCTGCGACTCGAGGGCACTTTCTACCACCACTTCTATGGCATCTATGGGCACTGCACTGGACAGCCCAGCTTGCAGGGTCGTTGCAAGGATTTCTCAGCTCATGTATCTATAACCGTGCATAATGTTTCCCCTGTCTGACTTTTGCCTGGATGACCGAAGTCCAGGGTTGCAACACAGAGATGAGAAATGGCAGACCGCCTGTGTGCATCTCTACCCTGCCCTGGGCGACCCAGAGTAGCCAAATCTTGTCAGATCTTGGAAGTGAAGCAGGGTAGGCCCTGTATTTGGATACAGTATTTGAATGGGAGACCTCCAAGGAATACCAGGGTCATGACACAGAGGCAGGCAGTGCCAAACCTCCTCTGAACTTCTCTTGCCTTTGAAAGCCCCACCAGGAGTTCGCTATAGGTCAGCTGTGATTTGATGGCCCTTTCTACCACCAATTCTATGGCATCTATGGGCACTGCACGGGAAAGCCCAGCTTGCAGGGTCGTTGCAAGGATTTCTCAGCTCATGTATCTATAACCGTGCATAATGTTTCCCCTGTCTGACTTTTGCCTGGATGACCTCCAAGGACAATAGATTTGTGACTATTCGGCATCGTTGGCAGTGACATCGAGAGGGGGGGAAAACAGGAAAGAAAAGGGGGAAAATGAGATTTGCTTGTCCTGGAATCCATCCTGTTGTTCCAGGTGGGGTGGAAAGTTTGACTTCAGAGGCCTGCTTGTGAGTTAGAGATCTGCTTCAGCAGCAGCTTGGCATACCCCTGCCTCTTGCACAAATAAAGACAAGTAATGCCTATTTTCTTTCCTTTCCAGCATTTTAACAAGGAGATTTTAAAAATAAATAAATAATAAAAACAAGTCCAGTGGCGAGCTAGACGCTGGTTCTTCCGGAGAGGACTCTCTGTCTGAGCAAGGGGCGTCAGCCCCAAAAAGTCCTTATAAGCTGCATAATGTTTCCCCTGTCTGACTTTTGCCTGGATGACCTCCAAGGACAATAGATTTGTGACTATTCGGCATCGTTGGCAGTGACATCGAGAGGGGGAGAAAACAGGAAAGAAAAGGGGGAAAATGAGATTTGCTTGTCCTGGAATCCATCCTGTTGTTCCAGGTGGGGTGGAAAGTTTGACTTCAGAGGCCTGCTTGTGAGTTAGAGATCTGATTCAGCAGCAGCTTGGCATACCCCTGCCCCTTGCACAAATAAAGACAAGTAATACCTATTTTCTTTTCTTTCCAGCATTTTAGCAAGGAGATTAAAAATAAAAATAAAAAATAAAAACAGCAAATCAGTACAAAATAGAAAAGTTTACCGAGCACAGTAAATCGATGATTCAAAGGGAAAGTGAGGTTAACAATTAACTCCCGAGTCTCTATTTACCATCTCTGATGTTGGGTTTTTTAAATATCACCCCGTTTTATTTCAGTTCTTGGATTCTTCTGCAGACCAGTTTGCTTCCCCCCAAAAAATCTGTAGAACCAGCTCCTCTATAGGTACAGTGCCCTGTTGTGCAAATGTTTTGATTCAGACCCTGTGGCCAAATTTGGAATTTGATATCTGATAATACATCTCCCACCTTCTGATTTGAATGTGAGCAATGGACGTGTGTATGGGAAGCACCCCCACACCACAATCCCCTTCTCTTCCTCTCCCCAAAACAGGCACCTTGTGAGGCAGGTGGGGCTGAGAGAGTCCGGAGAGAACTGTGACTGGCCCAAGTTCACCCAGCAGGCCTCATGTGTCTCAAAGTGGCTTACAATTGCCTTCCCTTCGTTCAGCAGATTAGATTCCACCGCTCTTGAACCACGATTCCAGTTTGGCTTTTTGAGAGTCAAAAGCTCCCTTTGTCAGAGACCAGGAAGAATGCTAAACCCCACCTAAGAATCTACAGCAGGAGAAGGAAGGAAGCTCTCGAGCAGTTTTGTCTGGGAAGTCCTCTAGAAAATATTGGTTGTAAAATCGGAGCGATTCTTGAAAAAGAGGAAACTGAAACAGGAGGATATCCGCAGCTCCCTGACGGGTTGCTGGATTGTTTAAGAATGGGTTTTGATCATTATACACCTGAGACACATTGAAGTGTTATATCTCAGACATTATTGTTAGTGAGAATTTACTCTCAAGGAGATTGTGTACGATTCAATAGAGAGTAACTGCAGAATGCTGGATTGTAAAGATACCCCATAAATACTGTGTTACAGTTTATGATTGTGAGGATTTTAGTTAGACAATAAGTTATATAGTTGCAAGATCCTCAAATATATGGTGAAAACCTGGACATTAGAACTGTTAATGGAACGTGTGCATTGGATACATGCAGGGCTATTTTGGGGCAGGAACGCACAGGAATGGAGTTCCGGCTGGCTTCCAAGTTGGCCACGCCTAGCAGGAACTCATTAGCATAATAGGCCACACCCAACAGCAGAAACTCATTCAGATTGGCTACATTAGGGGTTGTGTGGCCTAACATGCAAAAGGCCCTGGATTTTGACAACAAACAAGGTAAAGAGAATAAGAAGCAAGAGGTGGGTGTGGCTGGATGACCACACTTCTGGTAACATGGGGTGTGGCCTAATATGCTAGTGGCCTAATATGCCAATGAGCTGTGCTGTCATGGGTGTGGCCAAATATGCTAATGAGTTTCTGCTGTTGGGTGTGGCCTATTATGCTAATGAGTTCCTGCTGGGCTTTATCTACAAAAAGAGCCCTGGATACATGTACACTTTTGGTAGAATACATTAAGGTTTTATTCATTGCAGTGAGTGTTGTTCTTTTGAGATACCAGTATAAAGCAGGTTCGGGTGGATTTCCCACGTTGTTTAGCTTCCGGAGCATTCCTGAGTAATGCGATCATATTGGGTGGCCTAGCTTTGGTGGCTCAGAGAGCTTCTTATATGTTTATTTCTAAATATGTTTAGGTTTTGAATGTGTTTACTTTCAGATATCTTTTAAAATGTGGGATTCGCTACAGGCATAAACAGCTTTAAAGGGGGGTTAGATAGATTCATGGAAGATAGATCTATCAGCGGCCTGGTCACTAGCCATGGTGACTGAGTGGAACCTCCACATTCAGAGGCACTAATCCTCTGAATCCCAGAGCCAGGAGGCAACATCGGGAGAAGGTCTTGATCAATGTTCCCTCTAAGCCATGGAGTCTTGTGAGCAGAAATTCTACTTTGTGAGCTACTGGCATTAAAATTGTGAGCGAGTGATTTGGCTACTGCATAAATTAGCTTGCTCTGGAGCCATCCTTTTCCTGAGCTTAGACAAAAATCTGTGAGCTGGAGGCCAAAAAACTGTGAGCTAGCTCACACTAACTCAGCTTAGAGGGAACACTGGGATCCATCCAGAGGAAGTGGTTGGCCACTGCGTGAGACTGGATGCTGGACGAGATGGACCACTGGCTGCTGGACGAGATGGACCACTGGCCTGATCCAGTAGGGTTCTTCTTCTGCTTTTATGTAGATCTATTGTCTCTCTCTTTCCTCAGACTTTTTTTTTTTTTTGGATGTCCACAAGCTTGAGGGATGCCAGGGATGGGAAGGAAGGAAGCACTGAGATCAGAACAAACAAGGCAAAAATAGTTGCAATTGGTTTCCATCCACCGAAGCTGTTTGTGAGCGGATGCTGCTGTAACCCTCTCGGCATCATTAAGCGCATTAATGTGCCCATCCTTCCTGTGAATTTTAGTCAACTTCTTTCTGAACAGCTGGAAGCCAGGATTTAAAGAAATTGCTCTCCCTTCTGTCCGCGGCCGCATGGATCGGCGGCCTCTTCACCAGAGTTACACAGAATACTTAGCAGTCCTTTGACTGGCCTTTCCAGTAGCTCTGAGGAACATGGGTCAAATGTTTAGAAACAGCTGATGAGGAAATAGATCCGAGTCTTGGGTGTATCCCCTCATGCTGCAAAGTTACAGAATAGAATCAGAGTTACAGAATAGAATCATAGAATCAAAGCTGCAAAGTTACAGAATAGAATCAAAGTTACAGAATATTAGAATCATAGAATCAAAGAGTTGGTAGGGACCTCCAGGGTTATCTAGTCCACCCGCAGTCCTCTGGACACGTCCCATGAGGAAGGGTTGAAGGAGCTGAGTATGTTTAGCCCGGGGAGGAGACGACTGAGAGGTGATATGATAACCATCCATCTATAGATCCATCTATGTGAGCCTCCCACTATACCGTTGGGCATGTGGTCAACTTGCATTATTCCTTGTCCGCCTGTTTTCCCAATATCAGCTACCACCCACTTGCCACACTTGGGGAATTGAGGCGGGAGCTGATGGGGACAGAGTGATTGAATGGTGCCATCGACTGGTAACTGCCTGTTATTAATGGATTTTAATTTATATTGGGTTTTAATGACTATGGCTGCGGTCACACGGAGCATTAGGCACGCTAGAGAGACGGAAGATAGGCGGATTTTCCGGGCGCGATCTCACCGCAACATCTGGGAAGCGTAGAGCTCCCGTGGCTCACCCGAGGCTTCACTCTGAAGATGCACTGTAAAAACTAGTACCTCCGAGGTACTAGTTTCCGGAAACCGTGGGGCATGGGGGGGCGTCTGATCGCGTTTCCGGTGGTAGTTCTGGCGCCCGCCCATGTCCCCTCGCAAAAAGGTTTCCCCCCCCCAAGTCTCCACGGATGCGCACAAGCACCCAAAGGAGCATGCGCACACTTTAGTTTTTTAAAAAACCCACAACCCCGTTTGCCCCACGGCCCCACTTCTTTGCAGCACCACAGGAGTGTCCTGTGATCGGCACCTCCCCCCTAACCATGGGACCTCCACGGGACCTCCACGGGACGTCTGCTCCCGCAACCGTGTGTTATTTTGCCCCGGGGCAAACAGCCACGCTTCCCCCCCGCATTTTCTGGCCCGTATGACTGGGGCCTATGATGTCTTAAACACTGCATTTTGTATTTATTGCTTTGTTGTAACCCGCCCTGAGCCTGCTTGCAGGGGAGGGCTGGCTAGAAACCAAATAAATAAATAAATAAATCTCATAGAGTCCTCCTTCCAAAGCAGCCATTTTCTCCAGGGGGACTGAGCTTTGTCATCTGGGGTTTAGTTGTAATTCCAGAAGATCTCCAGGTCCCACCTGGAGGCTGGCAACCCTTGAACACAGGTTTGGCACTTCATTTGTTCTTTTGTGAGGACCAGGCCTTAAGAGTAAAGGGAGGCCTGACCCTATTGGGAGGCGACTTTATTGTCGACTTCAAGTTGGGAAACTCCTGGATTCGGTTGATGTTGCTTAGTGGGGAGGTGTAAAGGTAAAGGTGTCCCTTGCTCGAAAGGTAGTAAAATCCAACTCTAGGGGGTAGTGCTCATCTCCGTTTCCATGCCGAAGAGCCAGCACTGTCCGTGGTCATGTGGCCAGCGTGACTAAATGCCGAGGTGCACAGGATGCTATTACTTTCCCACTGAAGTGGGACCTATTTATCTACTTGCAATTTCTTGTTTCCGAACTGCTAGGTTGGCAGGAGCTGGGGCCCAAGATGGGAGCTCACTCCATCATGTGGAACTCGGGACTCGAACTGCCAAATGACAGCCATTTTCTCCTGCGAAACTGGTCTCTATCATCTAGATCTCCAGGATCCACCTGGAGGTTGGCAACTGTAGTCTGGGCTTGTGGGGCGATCACAGTGCTCCTGGGTTTCCTTTGTGCCCATCAGCTGGCATGCGGACTGCATATGGGGATCCTGGAGCATCACTGCCCCTTGAATCAGCGTGGAGTAGGGGTTGCAGTCTTGCGCTAGAACTAGGGGAAATCTCCAGCCCTATGCAGCTCATTGGGAGACCTCTTGGACTGGCCATTCTTTGCAGACAAGCCTCCTTTGCAGGAATGTTGTGAAGCTACAGCAGGTTATGGAAGATCTACGTCATTTGTCACTAACCGGATAGCAAATGTTGCCTGAGAGCCCATTAGCGATGCCTTTGCAGCTCCATTCCACAGGGCATCATGTTTAGGGGAAATGCCACATTTCAACAAGGGGGAAATGTTATGTTTTGAGTGAAAAAGACGTGCAGCACGGAAAGAAAGGTGTGAGGACTGTGCTTAACAACAGAACAATAGCAACTCTTACCTTTACCCTGAACAAATCTGCAATATGTGAGAAATCTTTCAGAAACAGAGAGCATAGAAGCACAGCACCCCCTAGCGGCTGCAGCAAAAATAGGCGGTCTGGTTTTCTTTTCATGTCTAAGAGAAGTAGAAGGGGGGGGGGGGGAAGGCTTTTGGATAGTCTCGCATTTGGGACTGGAAAGGAAAATTCTGAAACAAGAATGCATTAGGGCAATGCTTTGTGGCTGGAAAGAAATGCACGAATGTACCACGAGTGCACCCCATATTATCTTCTAAAGTGCGAAAGGAGCGAGCGAGACAGGCGAAACAGTATGACGTAGTGGTTAAAGTGCTAGTCTAGGAGCAAGGGAAGCCCATGTTCAGCTGTGAAGCTCACTAAAGGACCTTGGACCAGTCACTGTCTCTCACTATAGCCTCACTCGCAGGATTGTTGTGAAGACAAAGGTGATGAGATCCACACAAGCCAGTGTAAGCTTTGGGGGAGGGGTGGGCAGCATGAAAACATATCGGGGTCCCCGACTTTTTTGAGCCTGCGCGCACCTTTGGGATCCTGCTACAGTGTGGTGGGTGGGGTCACAAAAGGGCTGCCACCGGATGGCTGCCGCAGGAGGCGGAGCCAGCCACACAAAAGCCCAACCAGGCACTGCCCACTTTCTAAAAACATGTGGTGGGCAATGTTCCCTCTAAGCTGTAGAGCCGGTTAGCAAAAATTCTACTTTGTGAGCTGCTGGCATTAAAGCTGTGAGTGAGTGATTTGGCTGCTGCATAAATTAGTTTGCTCTGGAGCCATCTTTCCTGAGTTAGAACAAAAATCTGCGAGCTGGAGGCTAAAAAACTGTGAGCTAGCTCACACTAACTCAGCTTAGAGGGAACACTGGTGGTGGGTATCAGTAAAGGGGTCAGTGGGAGCCTGGGTGGGGATCCTTGAAATAGATGGATGGATGGTTGGTTACCAATTCAGACAAGTGGGGCTTTTTGAAAACCAGCTCTCACCGTTTTCCATGTTTCATCTGGGGGAAAGAAAATCCGTTCCATTTACAGGGTCCTCCTGGCACTCTAGCGATTTCACAACACATGAGATAACAAAAGCCTCATTTGGCGATATACCGACGGCTGGTCCTGCCAAAATCCTTTTGAAAGCCGGCTTTTGGATTGTGCTGTACTTGGCACCAACAGAGAGAGCATATTCCAAGAACCGGGCCTTGATACCTAGCAATTTTCACAGCACACGAGAACAAAAGCAACCTATATCCTTTTCCTGTCCTTCAGATTGTAAGTGAGATGATGTGCCAGCCATGCATTTGTCCCAGAGCTCCTTTGAGGAAGTTTGGTGTAGTGGTTAAGTGCGCGGACTCTAATCTGGGAGAACCGGGTTTGATTCCCCACTCCTCCACTTGCACCTGGCTGGATGGCCTTGGGCAAGCCATAATTCTGATAAGAGCTGTCCTTGAAAAAGAGCAGTTTCTGTCAGAGCTTTCTCAGCCCCACCTACCTCACAGGGTGTCTGTTGTGGGGAGGGGAAGGGAAAGGAGTTTGTAAGCCACTCTGAGACACCTTCGGGTAGTGAAGGGCGGGGTATAAATCCAATCTCTTCCTCTTCTTCTTCTTACCTCAGAGGAAATAACAAAGTTTGCGGCTCTAAGCTTTGGCCATTGGCTTAGAAGCCCTTATAGTCAGGCAAGGGGAGTCAACACATTCAGAGAGATCCCTTAACAGCTACTCACCTTCACCCAATCTACTGGCCGTGATAGATGAATGGGATGGAACCTCCAGATGCACAGGCAGTATATCTCTGAATACAGGATGCTGGGGACAGAAGAGGGCATGCCCATCCCCTGCCTCTGAGCCCTTAATTGGCCCTTGAAGAAAACATGACGCTGGGCAATGGGAGACTGGCTCAGTAAAGCAATTCCTGTAGTGGTAATCATCAACATTTAGTTGTATTGGCCTAGATAGCCCCCCCCCCCCAATGCTCTGCCTGTACTTCAGCATGTTAAATAACTGCAGAGTACTGACTCAACACAAACTCATCCCCTGCCAACAGGGGTCATTTCGTAGAAAAAGAGGTGCAGGAGCTCATTAGCATAACTCATTAGCATATCATATTTGCATATGCCACACCCCCTGGCATCACCGGAAGTGTGTCAGAAGGCAACACCCACCGCTCAGGCTCCACTGGACTGTTTTGGATTGCTAGCTATTGGGGGGGGGGCATGTGCAGATCTGTCCTCACAGAGGAGGGAGAGCTTGTACCTGAATAAAACTTGGTCTTAAAGGTGCCACTCACTGGACTGTTTTGGACCGGGGCGGTGGTGGTCTCTGCAACTTACCTGGCTGCTTCTTGCTCTGACTGAGGGCTGCTGGGAGCAGGGGGTGGGGCTTGTTGCATGTGCCCACCCCCTGGGCTCTTTACTGCCGGAGCTCCGCTCCTGTGCGCTCCTGCAGGAAATGACCCCTGCCTGCCACCCATTTTGTTAGATGTTAAGGTGCCACTGGACTCTTGCTCTTTTCGACTGCTACAGACTAACATAGCTACCCATCTTGATCTATTTTAGGTCCCGATCACACGGGCCGGAAACTGCAACGGGGAAGCGTGGCTGTTTGCCTCGGAGCAAAGTAACGCATGGCAGCCCGATCACATGTCCCGTGGAGGTCCCGTGGGTATGCCGTTAGGTGCCAATCACACGGCTATCCTGCAGCGCGGCAAAGAAGTGATGTGATCACACTGGCAATCGCTAGGCGCCGCTTCCGTGGCAAACGGGATTTTTTTCCCCTCACCACAGTGTGCGCATGTGCTGGTGGGTGTTTGTGCGCATCCTGTGGAGACTTAAAAAAAAACACCACATCCGGTTTGTGACGTGACATGGGTGGCCGCTGGATGCCATGGGATTCCAGCAGAAATGTGATCACATGCCCGCCTTTGCCCCATGTTTTCCGGAAACTAGCACATCATATGTACTAGTGTTTTACTCCGCAGCCAGTATCATAATGCCCCTGTATAAATTGATGGTGCAGCCTCATTTGGAGTACTGTGTACAGTTCTGGTCACCACATCTCTAAAAGGATATTATAGCATTGGAAAAAGTGCAGAAAAGGGCAACTAGAATGATCAAAGGGTTGGAACACTTTCCCTGTGAAGAAAGGTTAAAACACTTGGGGCTCTTTAGCTTGGAGAAATGATAGCTGAGGGGTGACAGGATTGAGGTTTATAAGATTATGCATGGGATAGAGCAGGTCGAGAAAGAAGTACTTTTCTCCCTTTCTCACAATACAAGAACTCCATGAAATTGCTGAGCGGTCAGGTTAGAACAGATAAAAGGAAGTACTTCTTCACCCAAAGAGTGATTAACACATGGAATTCACTGCCACAGGAGGTAGTGGTGGCTACGAGCATGGACAGCTTCAAGAGGGAACGGGAAAGACATATGGAGCAGAGGTCCATCAGTGGCTATTAGCCACAAGGTATAGATAGGAACTCTCAGTCTGGGGCAAGGGATGCTCCGTATTCTTGGTGCTTTGGGGGGGGCAACAGTGGGAGGGCTTCTAGTGTCCTGGCCCCACTGCTGGACCTCCTGATGGCACCTGGTATTTTTGCAACAAAAAAATCTAGACACACACGACTAAAACAGATAAACAAATATAAGCCAACAGTCATGATAGTCTGACCCACAATCAACAGTCATAAGACTTATAAGGAATGCTGTACATGTATGGTGCCCTGAAGCATTACAATATGATACACAACTTAATAGAATTTATAAACCAAGGTACAACGTCGTCTCCAGATTATTTACCAACATTTCAAAAAATGAATCTTCTTCAGGAGATATTATAGAGGTGCCAAAGCTCTCATTTTCCTAAAAGTTAGACAACAAGTCTTAAGCATATTACAATTCAGATAGGACGCTGATCTCAATTAACACGCAGTGTTTTTTCTGGATCCTTATAAGTCTTATGACTGTTGATTGTGGGTCAGACTATCACGACTGTTGGCTTATATTTGTTTACCTGGTATTTTTGGCCACTGTGTGACAGAGAGTTGGACTGGATGGGCCATTGGCCTGATCCAACATGGGCTTCTCTTATGTTCTCATGGCCTACCAACCCTACCTGATCCAAGCTCTTAACTTCTTAATACAGATTTTCCATCAAATCCCTCAGGCTGAACTGGGATGTTCCACTTTGCCAACCATGCTCTCCCTATAGAATTTCTAAGACTCTCACATGTGTCGTGAAAATATATTCTTTGGACTACCTGATCTTCGCCAAGGCGGAACTTATATTCACCAGGACAATTTCCTCTCTCTTTATAGGATCCCCAGGCAGGTTATACTAATAAATGAAACACACATGAGTCAGGGTGGTGGTGGAACAAGTACAAAATAGCATGTTTATTTAACGGGTAGGAGTGACTGGTTCTTCTCTGATCTTCATGTCACGGTATAACTGAGATTTTGGGCTTGGGAGTATATATGCCTTTACAATTCAGGATTTTCTCAGGGCCCAGACTGGTAAACACAGAGTAGATAGCTAATTGATTCTTAACTGTTTTTGACAGGAACAGCATTCAGTCCCTGGCCCACAGCCAGTTTGGTGTAGTGGTTAGGAGCACAGATTCTAATCTGGGAGAGCCAGGTTTGATTCCCCACTCCTCCATATGCAGCTGCTAGTGTGACCTTGGGTCAATCATAAGTTCTCCCAGAGCTGTTCTCTCAAGGGCAGTTCTCGGGAGAGCTCTCTCAGCCCCACCTACCTCACAGGGTGTCTGTTGTGGGGAGGGGAAGGGGATTGTAAACCACTCTGAGACTCCTTTGGGTAGTGAAGGGCAGTGTATAAATCCATCCATCTCCTCCTCTTCTCCTCCTCCTCCTCTTCTGTCAAACACCTAAAGACCCAACGGGTCTCCCTGCCTAACTAGGATACGCCTTCACCCCTCTCTCTCCAAACTCCACAGCTGATAAGCTTTTAAACTGTTTTCCCGCCTCCTCTTCTAACATTCTGATCTCTCCCCTTGCCTTTTGAAAGATGATCGGCTGTAGCCGGGGAAGGGAAACTCTAACCTGTCCATCTCAGCTAGGATTTGCCAACCTCCAGGTGGGGGCTTGAGAACTCCTGGAATTATAATTGTTCTCCAGACTATAGAGATCAGTTCTCCTAGAGAGAATGGCGGCTTCAGAGGGCGGAGTCTATGGTATCACAGCTCTTCTGAGCCTCCTCCATTTCCCAAACTCCGCCCCCCAAAATGTGCAGGGATTTCTCAAGATGAAATTGGCAAACGGATCACAGCTTCCTCCCTTGAGAATAGGGTTGTGAACTTCCAGGTCTTAGCTGGAGAGCTGGAATTACAACAACTGGCCGGCGCAAGCTTGGGTCGTGCGCCTGAACGGCCTGTCAACGAGCAAGTCATCCCAGAAAGAAAAATGCACCAGAGGGACCAGAGAGACTGCCGGAGGAGGCCGAGCCGAGGCAACAGCGAGGGCCCACCACCTGGGTGCCGATAGGTATCCCCGCCCCTATATATATAGGTTGCCTAAGTTAGGGATTGTGTTCTTAGAACTCGCTACCTGTAAACCGCCCAGAGACCCTCCGGGGTTAGGGCGCTATAGTAAGTCGAAACAATAACTGATCTCCAAGCTACAGAGATTAGTTCCCCTGGAGAAAATTGCTGTTTCGGAAGGTGGATTCTACTGAGGTTCCATCCTCTCCCCAAACTCCACCCTGTAAATGTCCAGGAATTTCCCAGCCTGGAGCTGGCAACCCTTTTTGAGAACTGTATTCATACGTAAATGTGTGTAGAACAACCAAAGAGAAAGGCACACAATTTGTCGAGCAATGTGTCTTTAATCGGGAGACTGCTCTAACTTTTTTTTTTTAAAAAGGCATCCAAGCAGACTCAATTACAAATACAAAAAAAATCATTTTAAATCGTTTGCATCATATCAGAAACGTGAACAATAAATAAGATGTCACCCAAGTACAAGCGATCCTTCATTTGGAGAGAGTGATAATTTTTTTAAAAATGCGGCGTGAGATTAAAATCAGAAAAGAGGAGACAAAAAAAGGGGAGGGGGGAAGTGTTCAAGAAATTTGGTTTTTGTTCAGACGACCCACACAAAAAAATAAATAAATACGCAGGAGATACTTAGCATCGATAAGAAATGCGGATAGCATAGCCGTATATTCTCAATCCACTAAAATAAAATTATGTAGGAATGATTCCTCCGTCCTACGAAACATGTGAGATTTAAGGTTATCAACTGACCAGGGAAAACACTGACGTAGGCCTGATCCTCTTCATTTATTAATGGCTGCTCATTCTGCAGAAATCGGCAGGAGGGATTCACAGCTTTTCGACGGGGCTTATCGCCCGCCAGTGTCTGCCCGGGAGGCAACCGTTAAAAGGCACAGGAGCAGTGGCAGCTCAAAGAAGTTGGCGACCTGATCGGAGACCGTAGCAAGAAGAGAGCTAAGGTGTTTACAGCCGCTGACAGCCATAGAACTCGCCTCTCCTTCTCTGGTTTCAAGATAATCTGCACGTGGTTCCCTGTGTTAGGAGCACTGGCATTTCTTTGCTCTGGGTAGCTGAATCGGAAACAGACACTCTAAAGCAAAGGTGGAAGTAAGCAAGTATGCAGTAGGGCCGTCATGCAGGGTTATTTTTATAGCAGGAACTCCTTTGCATATTAGGTGACACACCCGTAATGTAGCCAATCCTCCAAGAGCTTACAGTAGCCCCTGTAAGAAGAGCTCTGTAAGCTGTTGGAGGATTGGCTACGTTAGGGGTGTGTCGCCTAATATGCAAAGGAGTTCCTGCTACAAAAAGAGCCCTGATAAGTGGCAGAAGAGGTTACCTCCCTTCTCCTGCTTTGAGCCCCCCTCCCGAGAGAGAGAGGGTGGTGGGGGTGGAAATCGCTGTCAAGTTGCAGCCAACTTATAGTGACCCCGTAGGGTTTCCAAAGCCAGAGACGAGTGGAGGTGGTTTGCCATCGCCTGCCTCTGCGTAGCAACCCTGGACTTCCTCGGCGGTCTCCCATCTGAGTACTAACCAGGGCCGACCCTGCTTAGCTTCCCAGATCTGACGGCACCAGGCAAGCCTGGGGCGTCGAGGTCAACGCAAGAGATGAGCAGAGGTGTTTTCCCATCGCCTGGCCTCTGTGTAGCAACTCTGGACTTCCCTGGTGGTCTCCCATCCGAGTACTAAACCATGGCGAATCATGCTTAGTTTCCAGGATTTCAAGGCAAGAGCTATTCAGAGGTGGTTTGCCATTGCCTGTTTCTGAGTTAACCACCACGGCCTTCCTTGGCAGTCTCCAATCCAAGTACTAACCAGGGCCGACCAGACCCATAGCTACAGTGGGGCACCTTGGGGCCCCGCCCCCTGACTTACTGCTAAGGCCCCCTGACTTATTTAAAGGCCCTCTAAATTAAAAAAACCCCGGCTACAAGCCTGGGGCTGACCCTGCTTAACTTCTAAGAGCTGATGAGATCGAGTTATCCTGAGCCATCCAAGTCAGGGTACAGAGAAGGTGCCAGCAAGAAACGTCAGTTACTTTCATTGCTGTTCAACATTATCGGCATTCAGATAACAGGTGAGATATCGCAGTTCACCTTTTGCATTTCTTCCTGTTAGCCGACTGACTTTGTACTTTTTTTCCCTCTTGTCCTTCCTCTAAGGAGAACAGGGCAGTGTGCATGGATCTCCACTTCTCACAACAAGCCAGTGAGGTAGGGATGAGGGTTGCCAACAGGCCTGGAGAAGAATGCCCTGCCCTTTTAGCAGAGGCTTAATGTGTAGAAATGGGCAGAGTTGAAGCTTCTCATGGCACGGAAGTCAACAATATCCACTTTTACTTAAGTTATTTATAACTGTCACTTGGACTCAAGGCAGGTTACAAAGAGTGAGTCGATCCCATTCAAGAGGACGGGACATTCAGTAGACAATGCGATAGGATTTGGATAGCAGAAAACTGGAACCAACCAGAAATCAGACAACAGGATTGAAGCAAAGCAGGAGTTATTAACATGACGCATCAAACAGTGCTAAAAAGCACATAGTAGGATCCTTCTTATAATTAACCCCCTATTAAAGAGCCAAGGCGTTATTTCCCCCCCGCAGGCAGTTGGCAACTCTAGGACAGACAGGCTGAAAGGTGACTGGCCTGAAGTCACCCAGTGAGCTTTGTGGCTGAGTGCAGATTGGAACCCAGCTCTCTCCATCCCTAATCCCATTCTACAATTGGGCCAGAACGCTTTTGGGATTGCGGTGATCAGCTTTCCCTTTTGTATGAACTGCCTGATTGCGGGTCCACCATCACCACCAAGTCAAAGTCCCCCCTTGGCAGACAACTCGGGTCCTACATATGAAAACACCTTGAATGGCAGCTAATGGGAATATGTGTTTCTGAAAGGAGGAGGATCCCTAACACAAGCAGGGGTCGTCTCGTAGAAAAAGAGCTAGGGGAACTCATTAGCATAACTCATTAGCATATGCCACACCCCTTGACATCACCGGAAGTGTGTCATAAGGCCACACCCCCTGACATCACTGGAAGTGTGTCATAAGGCCACACACCCTGCCCCCAACGGTCCTGGCCACCACCACCGGCCTTGCAGCTCCACTGCCGAGCCCCATGAGGGGCCCGGCAGTGGACCTGCAAGGCCGGCGGGAGTGCAAGGAAGCCCCGCCAAGGCCCTCCCTGGCCCCAGGCAGGCAGGGGTGGGGAGAGGCAGGGAGGAAGCAACTTACCCTCCCTCTTCTCCTGCCTCCTCCTGGCTGAATGAGGGCCGGAAGCGGGGTGGCCAGAAGCAGGGGGCGGGGCTTCGTCATGTGCCCCGCCCCCCATACCTCATCCGGGGGAACTGCGATCCCCCGCGATCCCCCCTGAAATGACCTCTGAACACAAGTGATGATTTTTCAGGAAGGAGAAAGGATATCCGGTCGTCCGGACCCTTTGCAGTGCGGCGAAATCAAGGGCCATCAGCAGAGGTTTGAAGACGGTGGTGGAAAGTTCCGTCAAGTCGCAGCTGATTTATGGTGACCCTGTAGGGTTTTCAAGGCCAAGCGAGGAGCAGAGGTGGTTTGCCTTTGCCTACCTCTGCATAGCGACCCTCAACTTCCTTGGTGGTCTCCCATCCAGGTATGAACCAGGGCCGACCCTCCTTAGCTTCCAAGATCTGATGAGATAGGGGTAGCCTGAGCCATTCAACTCAGGGAAACAATTTCATGGGGGAGGAGCAAAAGAGATTTGGGGGTCAGGGAGAAATTCAAGGCAAGGCTCATTGGCCTGCTTAGGGTTGGGGAATTCCTGCATGTTTGAACATGGGTAGGGTGGATGGGTAGGGTGGGTATGGTGGGATTTGGGGAGGGGGGGTACTTCCGCAGGGATGTAATTTCATAAAATCTTTATAGGGCTTTCAAGGCAAGAGATAGGCAGAGGTGATTCGCCAGGCTGACCCTGCTTAGCTTCAAAGATATTATGAGATTCGGCTACCCTGAGCCATTCGGGTCAGGGAGGTTTGAAGATAACACTGGAACTCCAAGGGCGGGGGAAGAAATCCCACAAGCAAACAAACCAGCTTCAATGTCAAACACAATAGTGGCCTGGTTCTTAGAGTTTTCTTTTTGAAATAACTCTAAAAGTACCACAGATTCCCAGCCACCACAAAAGAAAGAAAACCAAATAAGCATCTGCCTCGAGTCCTCGTTCCGAACCCCGCTCTTGTGCTTTTAGCAGCGGCTTGATCCAACGAAATCAGCTGGTGACATTTTTCACAGCATGGAGACAAAACACGGTCACCTGCTGATGTTGGCAGATCAACTTGACTGTTAAAAGTGCAAGAGGAGAGGTTAGGAACGAAGTTGACCAAACTACCGCAGAACCTAACCAACCCCAGGGCAGACAGCGTTCTTGCCGCTGTGCCCTGGACAGCAAAAGATCCAACTCAACGGCTTTATAAGCAAAAAGCTTTGAGGAACTTCTCTAACTCCTTTTATAATACTATAATTATTATTTGAGGGAATCAACACCCCCCCCCCCAAGAGGTGGCTCAGACATCTTAAGTTTTGGAAGATGCATGTGATGAAAATACTCTGGTACCATGTTGCCTCAGGACACAAAGACAGTCAGAGGGCCCCATGTCTAAGGACATGAGGTAATTTCAACGTGGTTCCATTTCCCTGAAGCCACTGTGCAGCCATCTTGTTTACATGGTCATGAGTGGTTCCCATGGTACCACCTTCCGAATGTCTCTTCTGTTTATCCAAAACGGCATTATTTACCTGACTGGCGATATCCTATTGCAAGGGTCCCCATACCTTTAAAGCCTGCTGGCGCTTCTGGAATTTTAACACAACGGGTGATGGCTGCGACGGTAAAATGGCTGCCGCAGAAGGTGGAGCTAAACCTAAAATGTCAGGGAGCGATGTTACGCATGACTCTAATAGTATCTCTTCGACATTTCAAGCTCTGATCAACAGAATGGCTTTTGAAGTGAACATATTGTTTAAAAATACTTCCTTGAATATACACAGCTTATCTTCAGTCATGCACAGAAGATTCTTGTGGGGCAGTGGCAGCCGCCGCAACTATTAAAAAAACTGCACAGCGAATCAGATCTTCAATGACCAATCAGAAACTCTGCTGGGCCCAAGCCCCATTTGGACCCGCCCACCTTCTAAGAACATTTGGCGGTTGCCAGGCATCTTCACAGCCAATCAGATCTTCAATGACCAATCAGAAACTCTGCTGGGCCAAAGCCCCATTTGGACCCGCCCACCTTCTAAGAACATTTGGCGGTTGCCAGGCATCTTCACAGCCAATCAAATCTTCAATGACCAATCAGAAACTCTGCTGGGCAAAAGCCCTATTTGGACCCGCCCACCTTCTAAGAACATTTGGCGGTTGCCAGGCAAAGTGTTAGTGGGCGCCCACAGGAACCGTGTTAGGGACCCCTGTCCCATTGCCACCATAGTGCCTCCTTTAAACAGCCATCTCTCACAGACAGTGATATTTGCTTCTTTTCTTTGACTAAACACCAGCCATAAGACCACTGACCTACTGGCATTCCTATTGGGTTACTATGACCCTGGTCACACAGGCCGGATATCGTGGGGGGGAGGCTTGGCTAATTGCCCCGGCGCAGGTTGATGCGCGATTATGCGATCAGATGCACTGGCGGCATACCACGGGTCCTTCCCTCGGTGCCGGCGGGTAAACGAGGGACCGGAGGGGAATGCTGCGTGCCGTTGGGATCACACCACGGGTGTCTGGAGGCAGCCCGTGGCAAACGTTTACTAGTACCTTGGAGGTACTAGTTTTTTAAGGCGCATTGTCAGTGGTAAGCTACGGGTGCGCTCCACTTCCCAGATGTTGGGGTGTGATCGCGCCCAGATAATCCGCCCACCATCCGTGCCTCTCCCGCGGCAACTTTGCCATGTGACCGGGGCCTTAGTTAAGCTTTTTCTCTCTCAATATGGGCCTCATCTTTTAAGCCAGAAATACAAGAGCTTCCTGTTTCTATGCCATCCCTCGAGCACCTTCCCTCCCCCAAATGGGGCCCTTTTTCTTCAGACATTTCTTCCACGAGTAATCGTATATCACAGCTGTAAAAAATATAAGCACAAATCTTGTGAATCTTTTTCTCCCCTGGTCTTTAAAATAAGGCAAAATGTTTACCTCTCAAAGGGAAAGGAAGCTGTTGTTTTCGAACTTTTGCTCAAGGAGAAGACTGTCAATACAAAACGATACCGTGAGCGGGCTTGAACTTTGGTCAGTTATTTTCGTATCAAAAAAAAAAAAGTGTGACTGAGGGAATTCAGTCTGTGAGGGAAACCACCCCTCCCCCTTTGATTCTGCCCATTTTAGAAAGGCACATGTCAGATATAGAAAAAGAATACATTTCAGTCCTTTACAGAAGAGTTCAGAGAAGAACAGCCATCAGAAATACGTTTTGAAAAGTAAATGGTAGTGGTCAGTTGGTTCCATCTTCATGGATTTTCACTCACGGCTTCTCCCCGGTTCCTTATGGCTGTGAAGAAAATATATGTGTTTATAAAAGAATTAATAATCAGATATGGAAAGGGGTTCATATACATTTTCTGGATGTCAGCAAATACAGACTTGGTGCTCCGAAACACAAATGCACCATTGCCTATATAGTACAGAATGGGAGAGGAGCCCCCTCATGAGGCTGCTTCAGAGAAAAGATCTAGAGCGATCCAAGCTCCTTTGAGGTATTCATGAACTGAGACGGTGGTAGCATCCACTCTTGCTGGGCTGGAAACCTACAAGATGTTGCCACCTCTCTTTCGGCCATTCATTTCCTTCACCGAAACTTCGAGAATGTGGTTTCAGGCAACCATATGAAGAAACACAGCTGTTCTTTTCCTTCAGCTTGCACAAGACGAAATTTCAGGACTGAAACGTTACCCAAAGATTCCCTTTGAGCTCGGCAGCCACAAAGAAGAAACAGTCCCTTTCCCCATCACCAGATTTCGAGAGATTCTCCCACGTTCTTCCCAAGAAAGCAAGACCGGTACGCAGAGCCAATCAACGCGGTTCGCTAATTCCAACCCCAGTGGTGGTTCCGTGGCGCCATCCACTGAAGCTTCAGATCCACTCCGCTCCAGGACACCCATCTTTTTAACAAGTTTGTTGATAATCCCTGCTAACGGAAATCACAGCACTCTCTGGGATGAGGGTCATCTGCCCTTGAAGATATGTATTTTGTCAATTGAGGCAAGAGTCAACGTTACGTTAGATTCAAAATCTCCATCGTGGACTCCTGTCTGTCGGAACGCCCCGGCAGAAGGATTGTTCTCCCAGTAATGGTGCCAGTTGCCTTTGCTATCTGCTCCAAAGCCATATAGATCCACCTGGAGAGAAAGAAAGAAGAAATCTTCAGATGCCTGACCCTTAAGACTGCATCCAATATCTTTATTTATTAAAACGTTTTTTTTACCCCACCTTTTCCTCATAGTTCATTTTCCTTTACTCCCAAGTTCTATGCAGGAAAGTAACCCTGAAGCAGCGGAACATAGCGACGAAGTCATATTTCTGAATAAACTTTATGCATATCCTTCAGAGTCCTTTGACGTTTTTGTCTTTGCTCAGGAAGGAGGGCTCCAGAGCAAACTGATTGATGCGGCAGCCAAATCGCTCGCTCACAGTTTTAATGCCAGTAGCTCACAAAGTTGAATTTTTGCTCACAAGACTCCACTGCTTAGATGGAACATTGCTTCAGACAATTAAAAAATATCCAATAATATGACTGTTCTTGGGCCATCATTTCAGCAGAGTATGCTTTCAAATCGGGATGAGAACAAAGGCGTAGTTCACACACAGAGAGGAATGAACTTCTTTTTTGTTTGTTTTTTGTAACGGAAAATACATAAATAAAACTTAAAAAAAAAGAAGAAGTGGAAGAAACAGGAAGGGATAGAATGGACTGCACCGCTTCAGGTGGCCAGTCAAAACCATAAGTTGCTGAGAGCCCCCTGCAAGGAGAAAGCCAGCACCAAAGAGAACCTTCTCCCTGTGCTAGTCTTCAGCTTGCATGGAGCGGGCTTGTTTTTAATGCAAAGGATCATTCAAAGTCGAGATCTGAAATAGCTCAGTCTCCTTTGCCACTTCAGAACTCTTCCGTTCCATCCTCCTCTGTACGTGGACCAGGATTTAAGAGTTGCATGTACCTCGTCGCAGATGTGGAGGGCAAATATAACCGACAGGAAGCCGGTCGAAGGGTATCTTCCGTGATGCTGCAGCCAGTTGTCATAAACATATTTTATAAAGTTGGGATGATAAACCAGGATCTGTGGGGAAAGCAGCAAATGGTTTGTTAGTTTGGCTGCTAACAGCCTGTTCTGAGATCAGACAAAGCTTCCTGAAGGCTAAAGCTCCTGTTCAGCTGGGTGACCGTGGGCCAGTCCCTATCTCGCAGTTTGGTGTAGTGGTTAAGTGGACTCTAATCCGGGAGAACCAGGTTTGATTCCCCACTCCTCCGCATGCAGCTGCTGGTGTGACCTTGGGATAGACACAATTTCTCTCAGAGATGTTCTGTCAAGGGCAGTCCTCGAAAGAGCTCTCTCAGCCCCACCTACCTCACAGGGTGTCTGTTGTGGGGAGGGGAAGGGAAAGGAGATTGTAAACTGCTCTGAGGCGCCTTTGAGTGAAGGGCGGGGTATAAATCCAAATTCCTCCTCCTCCTCCTCCTCCTCTACCTCACAGGTTTGTTGTGAGGATCACACAAGGCAGGAAGCAGAAGAGGAGGAGAAGCGCGTACCCTGCTTTGAAGTCCTTGTGATTAAACGAAGAATAACGATGTATTTAGACCAAAAGGGCTTATGTGCACTTCCCAATGTTTGCAGCAGGTGGCACTACAGCTATAGCTTAGACTCACTGCATCTCCTAGTCCTTTTCTGGTCAGTTTCAAATGAAATTGGGAACTGCAAAATGTTCTGCAAACTAGCATCTTTTTTAAAAAAAGTTTTGATCCAAAGGACTTGAGGTTGGTCAATTTCCCATGAAACGTTAAAGACTCGGTAGTATGCAGATGCAATCTTGGGAATGAGTCTAGCATGCCATGCTATACCACTGGGAAGAAGTCACCCGCTTGTAAGCGGGGACAGGTCGAAGGCTGTGAATCCTGTCACTGCAGCTGTTGCTCCCAATGCTGAGCCGGAAATTCCTCCAGGTTCAGGGGGCTTGGCACCTTCAGAATCCCCCCTGTGGCATCTCAAAAGGTCTGTAGAATATCCTTAACAGAGGCAAAAACTGGGCTACCAGCTGGAGCATTCAGGGCTGCAAGTTGGACCCAAAGCACTATAGTGGTTAGAGTACTGGATTTGAAAGGCCTGGATTCGAACCCTCTCCTTTGAAGCCTGCTGAGTGACCCTGAGCCAGCCACACCCTCTCTCAGCCTGCTCTGAGCTCCTTGGAGGAAAGGTGGGATGGCTCTGACCTGAATGGCCGAGGCTAGCCCAATTCCGTCAGGTCTCGGAACCTAAACAGGGTCAG
Source organism: Gekko japonicus (assembly GCF_001447785.1). NCBI lineage: Eukaryota > Metazoa > Chordata > Lepidosauria > Squamata > Gekkonidae > Gekko > Gekko japonicus. Next base: position 211,088 of record NW_015161987.1, on the reverse strand, counting down.
CTCTGGCTAGTATTTGTGTGGGAGACCTCCAAGGAATACCAAGGTTGTGATGCAGAAGCAGGCAATGGTAAACCACCTCTGAAACGTCTCTTGCCTTAAAAAAAACAACCCTCGCTTGCCACCTCATGGTGCACAATGCTAAAAGAGCTAGAACTTTTGGTTGCCAGACAATCTTAAGATCTCCTGCCTATATTACACACACCGCCATATGATAATTAATTAAGGGCGGGAGGTATATGTACTAAATGGACTTTATCTTGCTCTGTTCAAATGTCTGAAAGGATACGTTTGGATCTCTCTCATTGGGAGATCTAGCAACCACCTGAGGGCCATTTCACACATCCCGTGAAGCATACCTTGCACTGTTACCCCATGAGTAGGTTCTCAGATCAGCAATTAAGTACATAGCTGGGATCCCTTCACCAATGCTGCAGAAGCGCTATCCATAGTTTTCAATTTTTAAAAAAGAAATTACGCTTCTACCAAAATTTAGAATGCTAGAAACAGAGGTCATTTCGGGGGGGGGTTGCGGGGGATCGCAGTTCCCCCGGGTGAGGTATGGGGGGCAGGGCACATGACGAAGCCTCGCCCCCTGCTTTCGGCCGCCCCGCTTCCGGCCCACCCCTGCCTGCCTGGGGCCAGGGAGGGCCTTCGCGGGGCTTCCTTGCACTCCCGCCGGCCTTGCAGGTCCACCGCCGGGCCCCTCATGGGGCTCGGCAGTGGAGCTGCAAGGCCGGCGGCAGCGGCCGGGACCGTTGGGGGCGAGGTGTGTGGCCTTATGACACATTTCCGGTGATGTCAGGGGGTGTGGCCTTATGACACACTTCCGGTGATGTCAGGGGGTGTGGCATATGCTAATGAGTTATGCTAATGAGTTCCCCTAGCTCTTTTTCTACGAGACGACCCCTGACTAGAAAGAAATGTATTTCTCTAATCTGGGGGCAGAAGGGAGTCCCAGCACAGTGAAGAGCTTCGCCTGCTTCAAAGCGAGGACGTAAAGCAATTGCCAGCATGCTCGGGAAACATCAAACGCCAGAGAGCTCACTCACCCCCTCCCTCATTCAAAAGTAATAACAGCGTCACAGCTAATTAAATGTGTCATTCCACAGACACTAACAGGATCTGTCTGGAGTGACACATCAGCCCATCTAACTCCGATTTTCATATATTTATTTCCATCGTTATGCTTCCCCCAGAATTCAATCCCACCCAATGGTTTGTTTTGTTACTCTACTTGGGCCATAAACTTCATCAAAGAAGACGTCAATACCTAATTATTGCACTGATCCACCAAGGATTAAAGCTTCTGGCTCCCAGCCCATCCATTTTGAGAAATATCTTGTTTCCCCCTCTGTCTTAACACTTCTGGGGTATAAAGCTAGCCCTGAGAAGTGAGGGCTCTTTTTGTAGCAGGTACTCATTTGCATATTAGGCCACACCCCCTAATGTAGCCAATCCTCCAAGAGCTTACCAGTAGCCCCTGTAAGAAGAGCTCTGTAAGCTCTTGGATGATTGGCTTACCAGTAGCCCCTGTAAGAAGAGCTCTGTAAGCTCTTGGATGATTGGCTACATTAGGGTGTGTGGCCTAATATGCAAAGGAGTTCCTGCTACAAAAAGAGCCCTGTAAAAAGCTCTTTGAGTCCCACCTCGGCACTAGCAACTGGTTCCAAAACACAGTCCAGCATTCTGTCTCACACAAGGGCACTGAGACCAAGATCAGTAACCAGGGTTTGCAGCTGGTTCATTAGCCCGCTTTGTGTGACGGATGGATGTGGAAGCATTCGTTCTCTGATTTTGAAAATGTGACTTTTGCTATCTCAATGTTTCATTTTGCTTTTGATGTGGGATCCACTTTTTAAGGGGAAAAAGACCTGACTTTAAAGGTCAAGGACATATCGCTCTATATCAGTCTGCTAAATGTAATATTCCTCCACCGTTTCCTAACATTCGTACAACCCAAGAGCATCCATAATTGGGAATGTTAAAGAAGAAGAAGCTATAGGTTGGGTGCCCTGACTTGCTAGCCTGATCTCATCAAAACTCAGAACCTAAGCAGAGTCAGCCCTGGCTAGTACTTGGAGGGGAGGCCACCAGGGTTGCTACACAGGGGGAGACAGTGGCAAACCACCACCACTGTTCCCTCTAAGCTGAGTTAGTGTGAGCTAGCTCACAGTTTTTTAGCCTCCGGCTCACACCTTTTTGTCTCAGCTCAGGAAGGAGGGCTCCAGAGCAAACTAATTTAATGCAGTAGCCAAATCACCTGCTCACAGCTTTAATGCCAGTAGCTCACAAAGTAGAATTTTTGCTCACAGGACTCTATAGCTTAGAGGGAACATTGACCACCATTTCTTGCATTGACCCGGATGGCTGAGGCTTGCCTGGTCTCATCAGCTCTCAGGAGCTAAGTATGGTCACCCTTGGTCAGTACTTGCATGAGAGACCATCAAGAAAGCCCAGTGTTGGTCCACAGGGGGAGACAATGGCAAACCACCCCTGATCATCTCTTGCTTCGAAAACCCTACAGGGGTGCCATATTTCTGCTATGACTTGATGGCAAAAAGATTGGGTTGGATCCCGCAGCCTGTGGGTAGAAGGATCATGGGATAGTTCCCTTCCTCCTCCTTTCCCCCCCAAACCCTTTAAAGGTAAAGGTCTAACTTGCTCAAAAGCCAATTGAATCCGACCCTAGGGTTGCGGTGCTCATCTCCGGTTCAAAGCCGAAGAGCCAGCGCTGTCCGAAGACATTTCCGTGGTCATGTGGCCGGCATGACTAAACGCCAAGGCGCACGGAACGCTGTTACCTTCCCACCGAAGTGGTACCTATTTATCTACTTGCAATTTCTTGCTTTCGAACTGCTAGGTTGGCAGGAGCTGGAACTA